>NC_139224.1:1576529-1633997 GCF_055691185.1 Crinia signifera | reverse complement strand
TCGCAATCTTGTCTGCCGAGGTGGAAGGGCTTAATATGTCGTGCGGGAGGTGCACTTGATATGTCATGGGGGGGGGGGGGTGTTTAATATGTTGTGCCTAGGGGCGGCCTGGCCCCTAAATCCGGCCCTGATGTGGGCAAGACATTGATAAAAGTTGTGGTGCTGGTGGAACGTGGCGACACTTCTGGCAGAGGACCGTGGGGCCACTTCTGGCAGTGGGGGAACCTGCAGCGCGGCAGCTAGGGCTGGATTTCCCACCTAGGGGCGGCACCTGCTTGTGGCGGTACAGGATCCCCCATTCTCATGGGGGTATGTGAAATGCGGAAGCAGGGGTTGCGGGGGTCCGCTGGTGGGGGGAATTGCTGGAAGGTGGTCAGGGGGGTCTGCAAATTGCGGGGGGGGGGGGGGGGGCTTAAGGGGGGGGGGGGCTAGAATCACGGGAGGGTGGCGCGAATCGCGGGAGCCGGATGAATGACTTTTATAGTTATAGCGATATTATAGCGGTATGCGCCAGCTGTTACATGAAGTGTATCATAGAAGGACAAACTTACCTAAAGTTACACTTACATACAGAGCCGGCTGAGCAGCAGATAGACTGCCTCATAATAGCAGCAATCTCAGCACCTGGCAAGTGGCAGCTACACTGCCGATATTAATGTGGTATCCGCCAGCTGCTAATAAACTAAACTATAACAGTCACACTTACATACACGGACCGTGATAAGATCTGCATAGATCAGATCCGTTACTGTATACAGCTCAGTAACCTGGATCATTAGAGTGACTGCCTATTACTGCACTAGCTCAGTCCACTGCCTGGAAAAACACTAGTGTAAATGTATTTCCGATTGCACCACTGTCAAAAATAACCATTACAGCTGGAATTAAACACGAGTGGATATATATTAACGTATCTGTGAATCCATACATTAACTGTTGTAAATGTGCATAAAATAAAGCTACAACTAATAATGTAACAGCGTAAACAAACAGCAGGACGCAGAATACATATATTAAGCACAACAAGCTCTAATTTATTTAGAACATATTAAAACCATTCTAGGGTCATTCAGCCCAAGTGAGAGTGATATTGCCTTCTTGTCTTGTAACAAATAAATGCAAGAAAAGTAACGTTTCCTTCTGATACAATACTCAGGAAGCAAGCATCTCATTGCAACACCATTAAAAACATACAGCGATAACTTAACCCTGCACATTTAGGACATAGTAGAGCTGGGGTCATTTTTGTTTTAAATCTTATATTCCTATTATATATTTTCCTTCTGTTATAGTTTAATATTTCACTGATTTTATTGAAAGATATTAAAAGTTATATTTTATGAGTTATCATTAGATTTTCAGTGCACCTACAATATACTTACCTTTTCTTGATTCAGATCCACTCCATGTACTGTAATTGTTCAGCTTTCATCCACTATGATGTGGTGGCAGCTCCGCTCTGTCTCTTACACTGTATGATGTGGTGGCAGCTCCGCTCTGTCCCTTACACTGCATGGTGTGGCGGCAGCAGCTCTGTTCCTTACACTGCATGGTGTGGTGGCAGCTCCGCACTGTCCCTTACACTGCATGATGTGGTGGCAGCTCCGCTCTGTCCCTTACACTGTATGATGTAGCAGCAGCTCCGCTCTGTCCCTTACACTGCATGATGTGGTGGCAGCTCTGCTCTGTCCCTTACACTGTATGGTGTGGTGGCAGCTCCGCTCTGTCCCTTACACTGCATGATGTGGTGGCAGCTCCGCTCTGTCTCTTACACTGCATGATGTGGTGGCAGCTCCGCTCTGTCCCTTACACTGCATGATGTGGTGGCAGCTCCGCTCTGTCCCTTACACTGCATGATGTGGTGGCAGCTCCGCTCTGTCCCTTACACTGCATGATGTGGTGGCAGCTCCGCTCTGTCCTTACACTGCATGATGTGGTGGCAGCTCCGCTCTGTCCCTTACACTGCATGATGTGGTGGCAGCGCTGCTCTGTCCCTTACACTGCATGATGTGGTGGCAGCTCCGCTCTGTCCCTTACACTGCATGATGTGGTGGCAGCTCCGCTCTGTCCCTTACACTGCATGATGTGCTGGTAGCTCCGCTCTGTCCCTTACACTGTATGATGTGGTGGCAGCTCCGCTCTGTCTCTTACACTGTATGATGTGGTGGCATCTCCGCTCTGTCCCTTACACTGCATGGTGTGGCGGCAGCAGCTCTGTTCCTTACACTGCATGGTGTGGTGGCAGCTCCGCACTGTCCCTTACACTGCATGATGTGGTGGCAGCTCCGCTCTGTCCCTTACACTGTATGATGTAGCAGCAGCTCCGCTCTGTCCCTTACACTGCATGATGTGGTGGCAGCTCTGCTCTGTCCCTTACACTGTATGGTGTGGTGGCAGCTCCGCTCTGTCCCTTACACTGCATGATGTGGTGGCAGCTCCGCTCTGTCTCTTACACTGCATGATGTGGTGGCAGCTCCGCTCTGTCCCTTACACTGCATGATGTGGTGGCAGCTCCGCTCTGTCCCTTACACTGCATGATGTGGTGGCAGCTCCGCTCTGTCCCTTACACTGCATGATGTGGTGGCAGCTCCGCTCTGTCCCTTACACTGCATGATGTGGTGGCAGCTCCGCTCTGTCCCTTACACTGCATGATGTGGTGGCAGCGCTGCTCTGTCCCTTACACTGCATGATGTGGTGGCAGCTCCGCTCTGTCCCTTACACTGCATGATGTGGTGGCAGCTCCGCTCTGTCCCTTACACTGCATGATGTGCTGGTAGCTCCGCTCTGTCCCTTACACTGTATGATGTGGTGGCAGCTGTGCTCTGTCCCTTACACTGTATGATGTGGTGGCAGCTGTGCTCTGTCCCTTACACTGCGTGATGTGGTGGCAGCTGTGCTCTGTCCCTTACACTGCGTGATGTGGTGGCAGCTCCGCTCTGTATCTTACACTGCATGATGTGGTGGCAGCTCCGCTCTGTCCCTTACACTGCATGATGTGGTGGCAGCTCCGCTCTGTCCCTTACACTGTATGATGTGGTGGCAGCTCCGCTCTGTCCCTTACACTGCATAGTGTGGTGGCAGCTCCGCTCTGTCCCTTACACTGCATGATGTGGTGGCAGCTCTGCTCTGTCCCTTACACTGCATGATGTGGTGGCAGCTCCGCTCTGTCCCTTACACTGCATGATGTGGTGGCAGCTCCGCTCTGTCCCTTACACTGTATGATGTGGTGGCAGCTCTGCTCTGTCCCTTACACTGCATGATGTGGTGGCAGCTCCGCTCTGTCCCTTACACTGCATGATGTGGTGGCAGCTCCGCTCTGTCCCTTACACTGCATGATGTGGTGGCAGCTCCGCTCTGTCCCTTACACTGCATGATGTGGTGGCAGCTCCGCTCTATCCCTTACACTGCATGATGTGGCGGCAGCTCCGCTCTGTCCCTTACACTGTATGATGTGGTGGCAGCTCCGCTCTGTCCCTTACACTGCATGATGTGGTGGCAGCTCTGCTCTGTCCCTTACACTGTATGATGTGGTGGCAGCTGTGCTCTGTCCCTTACACTGCATGGTGTGGTGGCAGCTCCGCTCTGTCCCTTACACTGCAGGATGTGGTAGTTTATGCTTTGACATTGATGGAGGGAGACCGCATCGATGGCAAAACTATTCTTTATTGGTAATAGATGTTGATGATTGTGAATCATTGCTGGTTGATGGACATCCTTATGATGATGTGGCTCTAGAACTATATACTATTGTTGTCGTAATAAGAGCTACTACAATGCAATGGTTTCATTGAGACCAAATGTAGAAACGTCCAACCTGGAGATAGTTCTGCGCAGCTTTAATTCGCTTTACAGAACTGCTAGTGTGTGGGTCTATTCCCGCATGGGTGTGGTATAAATCCCCGACGGACCCTTCCCGCATAAATGGCCCCCTTATGACGGTGAGAGATAAATACAAAAAGGGCTGTGTCAGAAGACACATTACAGACAGATCCTCACTCAGCGCTAGTATGATAATAACTACCGGACATCCCTTAGTAGGGTACAAGGTTCCTCTTCTCCAATATTCTGTAGACAGTATAAGCATGGATACACTCCTGGTTCAGGATCCTGGTCCTTGACAAAGGACACAGGAGTGTCCGAAACGCGTTGGTGTGGCCGCATTGGAACCGAGGAGTAGAGAGAGGATTGAAGTCTCGATCAGCACATGGGCCCTTATTCTGATCGGTGCGGATATTCCCGCTTGCGTACGGCCCGCCGATGTTTATCGTCTGCGCATGTGCAGAGGTCACTCTGCGCATGTGCAGGCGATTTCGCCGCATGGATTCTTTATACGCCGCACAGGGGGCGTAGAGGGGCGTGAGGGGCTACTTATCCTCATTACCCTATGCATACGCCCCGCGTTTCATGGTAATGAGGCCGTGACGCGTGGGTACAGGGCGGGCATCTGACATCGCCGGATGTCAGCTGCCCGCCCCCATACAAGATTTCACACGGACAAGTGTCCGTCCACATTCATGCGGACCGCCACATATCCGCATACGGACGGAGGTGGCGATCCGTATGGAAGGCGGGGATTCGCCAAGACGGACATCACCGCATATTTCTGATCGGGCCGCACCGATCAGAATAAGGGCCATGGTGTGGGACGTTTTCTTAACCTTTTCAGTGCCACGTGAATTCGTCAAACTAGGTGTGAAAATTGGCAAGCAAACATTGGCCCTTATTCTGGTTCACTCGCAAAGGCAAATTCCTTCTCAAATGGACAAAACCATGTGCACTGCAGGTGGGGCAGATGTAACGTGCAGAGAGAATTAGATTTGGGTGGGGTTTTACTTCAAAGTGAGATATATATTGCAGTGTAAAAATAAAGCAGCCAGTATTTCCCCTGCACAGAAACAAAATAACTCGCCCAAATCTAACTCTCTCTGCACATGTTACATCTGCCCCCCTGCAGTGCACATGGTTTTGTCCATTTGAGAAGGAATTTGCCTTTGCGAGTGAACCAGAATAAGGGCTATTGTTATTTATCATAATGACCTTTAATGGTTATAATATATAGGAAATATAATCTTTTTTCACTTGACATTTTTTATTTGAATTTATATAACAAATGTGAGCAACACTGGCATTTTTAGCGGCTATTTTGCACATCTGTCGGCACTCAAAGGGTTAATACCCAGCCAGTTTATGATTCTCCCACAGGCCGTAGCTTCGTACACATCAGAATTATTATTCAACATGCAAAATAAGTCATTAATATAGAATATGCTGCAACAAGCCATTTATTCAGGATGAAGGCCCTGGAGATGCCCCGGCAGCCAGTGTCTCTCTTCCAGCCACACAACACCCGTTACTGAGACGTTATAGGATGTTGCTTTTCAGCCCGGAACTTCTTTATGTATAAAATAATCCCTGGCATACACACCGCACGTCTTCTGCTTCAGTTATAAAATACTTGGTATACATTATTTTATTATGTTTGTATGTATGAATGATTAATATTGCTTTTTGTGTATATATATATATATATATATATATATATATATATATTTTAGACCTATTGAAAGTTACTGCAGGAGTTCGGAAACTAGGGGCAGATGTGTGAAGCTGTGATAAGGGAGCAGAAGTGGCCCATGGCAACCAATCAGCACTGACATAACATCTATAATTTGCATACTGTAAAATTATACGGAGCAGCTGATTGGTTGCCATGGGCAGTTCTCCTCCATTATCCCTGCGTCATACATCTACCCCATATGGGATCTATGTACTAATCCTGTATGAGCGATGCAGACTGTAACATGGCAGTTAGGAGCTGATTGCTTGGTACTAGCTCACGTGCATGTGAAACCCCCTGGATCAAACGATTTTGGCGAGTTTTTCGGGCATTTAAAAAATGAGTGACAGGCATGGGACGGTCACTGGGGGTAGGCACGCCCATAGAAATGATGGGAGGACCCCTACGAACACAGGTTTGCCCCTGCATGCTCGGGGCGGGTGGCTGATGTCACAAGACGTGATTTGGGTGCCGGCCTTTATCTGCGAAGAGAGGAACCATCAATGATCTGTCCTCTGTGCTGCCATATCCGAGCGGATGTGTAGGCAAACATCATAGCGCGGGCATTCGGGTAGCGCATGGGGAGGCGGATACAGGAAGTCTGTGCCGCCCATCCGTGGGCAGGACCGGAGAGTCAGACATGTGGGGATACAGGAAGTCTGTGCCGCCCATCCGTGGGCAGGACCGGAGAGTCGGACATGTGGGGATACAGGGAGTCTCTGCAGCCCATCCGTGGGGAGGACCGGAGAGTCAGACATGTGGGGATACAGGGAGTCTCTGCAGCCCATCCGTGGGCAGGACCGGAGAGTCGGACATATGGGGATACAGGGAGTCTCTGCAGCCCATCCGTGGGGAGGACCGGAGAGTCAGACATGTGGGGATACAGGAAGTCTCTGCAGCCCATCCGTGGGCAGGACCGGAGAGTCGGACATGTGGGGATACAGGGAGTCTCTGCAGCCCATCCGTGGGCAGGACCGGAGAGTCGGACATGTGGGGATACAGGGAGACTCTGCAGCCCATCCGTGGGGAGGACCGGAGAGTCAGACATGTGGGGATACAGGGAGTCTCTGCAGCCCATCCGTGGGGAGGACCGGAGAGTCAGACATGTGGGGATTCAGGGAGTCTCTGCAGCCCATCCGTGGGGAGGACCGGAGAGTCGGACATGTGGGGATACAGGAAGTCTCTGCAGCCCATCCGTGGAGAGGACCGGAGAGTTGAACATGTGGGGATACAGGGAGTCTCTGCAGCCCATCCGTGGACAGGACCGGAGAGTAGGACATGTGGGGATACAGGGAGTCTCTGCAGCCCATCCGTGGGGAGGACCGGAGAGTCAGACATGTGGGGATACAGGGAGTCTCTGCAGCCCATCCGTGGGGAGGACCGGAGAGTTGGACATGTGTGGATACAGGGAGTCTCTGCAGCCCATCCGTGGGGAGGACCGGAGAGTCAGACATGTGCGGATACAGGGAGTCTCTGCAGCCCATCCGTGGGGAGGACCGGAGAGTCGGACATGTGTGGATACAGGGAGTCTCTGCAGCCCATCCGTGGGCAGGACCAGAGAGTCGGACATGTGCGGATACAGGGAGTCTCTGCAGCCCATCCGTGGAGAGGACCGGAGAGTCGGACATGTGCGGATACAGGGAGTCTCTGCAGCCCATCCGTGGGCAGGACCGGAGAGTCGGACATGTGTGGATACAGGGAGTCTCTGCAGCCCATCCGTGGGGAGGACTGGAGAGTCGGACATGTGTGGATACAGGGAGTCTCTGCAGCCCATCCGTGGGGAGGACCGGAGAGTCGGACATGTGTGGATACAGGAAGTCTCTGCAGCCCATCCGTGGGCAGGACCGGAGAGTCAGACATGTGCGGATACAGGGAGTCTCTGCAGCCCATCCGTGGGCAGGACCGGAGAGTCGGATATGTGGGGATACAGGGAGTCTCTGTCTGTGGACAGGACCGGAGAGTCGGACATGTGGGGGGAGTCTCTGCAGCCCATCGGTGGAGAGGACCGGAGAGTCAGATATGTGGGGATACAGGAAGTCTCTGCAGCCCATCCGTGGAGAGGACCGGAGAGTCGGACATGTGCGGATACAGGTAGTCTCTGCAGCCCATCCGTGGAGAGGACCGGAGAGTCGGACATGTGTGGATACAGGGAGTCTCTGCAGCCCATCCGTGGAGAAGACCGAAGAGTAGGATATGTGGGGATTCAGGGAGTCTCTGCACCCCATCCGTGGACAGGACCGGAGAGTCAGATATGTGGGGATACAGGGAGTCTCTGCAGCCCATCCGTGGAGAGGACTGGAGAGTCAGTTTATTGGGGATACAGGAAGTCTCTGCAGCCCATCCGTGGAGAGGACCGGAGAGTCGGACATGTGCGGATACAGGGAGTCTCTGCAGCCCATCCGTGGAGAGGACCGGAGAGTCGGACATGTGTGGATACAGGAGTCTCTGCAGCCCATCCGTGGAGAAGACCGAAGAGTAGCATATGTGGGGATTCAGAGAGTCTCTGCACCCATCCGTGGACAGGACCGGAGAGTCAGATATGTGGGGATACAGGGAGTCTCTGCAGCCCATCCATGGAGAGGATCGGAGAGTTGGACATGTGTGGATACAGGAAATCTCTGCAGCCCATACGTGGAGAGGACCGGAGAGTTGGACATGTGTGGATACAGGAAGTCTCTGCAGCCCATCCGTGGAGAAGACCGAAGAGTAGGATATGTGGGGATTCAGGGAGTCTCTGCACCCCATTCGTGGAGAGGGACCGGAGAGTTGGACATGTGGGGATACAGGAAGTCTCTGCAGCCCATCCGTGGGCAGGACCGGAGAGTCAGACATGTGTGGATACAGGAAGTCTCTGCAGCCCATCCGTGGGGAGGACCGGAGAGTCGGACATGTGTGGATACAGGAAGTCTCTGCAGCCCATCCGTGGGCAGGACCGGAGAGTCAGACATGTGCGGATACAGGAGTCTCTGCAGGCCCATCCGTGGGCAGGACCGGAGAGTCGGATATGTGGGGATACAGGGAGTCTCTGTCTGTGGACAGGACCGGAGAGTCGGACATGTGGGGGGAGTCTCTGCAGCCCATCGGTGGAGAGGACCGGAAAGTCAGATATGTGGGGATACAGGGAGTCTCTGCAGCCCATCCGTGGAGAGGACCGGAGAGTCAGATATGTGGGGATACAGGAAGTCTCTGCAGCCCATCCGTGGAGAGGACCGGAGAGTCGGACATGTGCGGATACAGGGAGTCTCTGCAGCCCATCCGTGGAGAGGACCGGAGAGTCGGACATGTGTGGATACAGGGAGTCTCTGCAGCCCATCCGTGGAGAAGACCGAAGAGTAGGCTATGTGGGGATTCAGGGAGTCTCTGCACCCCATCCGTGGACAGGACCGGAGAGTCAGATATGTGGGGATACAGGGAGTCTCTGCAGCCCATCCATGGAGAGGATCGGAGAGTTGGACATGTGTGGATACAGGAAATCTCTGCAGCCCATACGTGGAGAGGACCGGAGAGTTGGACATGTGTGGATACAGGAAGTCTCTGCAGCCCATCCGTGGAGAAGACCGAAGAGTAGGATATGTGGGGATTCAGGGAGTCTCTGCACCCCATCCGTGGAGAGGACCGGAGAGTTGGACATGTGGGGATACAGGAAGTCTCTGCAGCCCATCTGTGGACAGGACCGGAGAGTCGGACATGTGGGGATTATAGGAAGTCTCTGCAGCCCATCCGTGGAGAGGACCGGTGAGTTGAACATGTGTGGATACAGAAAGTCTCTGCAGCCCATCCGTGGACAGGACCGGAGAGTCGGACATGTGGGGATACAGGGAGTCTCTGCAGCCCATCCGTGGAGAGGACCCGAGAGTCAGATATGTGGGTATACAAAATAAAATCCGGTACTTGTTTCCTAGCACGGCCACAATCGCGGCCATCGGGTGTCATTTTTAGTGGTCTGCGACGCGACCGACGCGATGCCCCCGATTTTCCCATTGAAATGCATTAAGAAAAGTCAAAATCGCGTCGGTCGCGTCGTATGTGGCTAAAAAAGGCTTAAATGATCCAGACGCGATGCCCCCGATTTCCCATAGGAAACAATGTTAAATGCCTCAATTTCACAAAATCATCATAGGGACCAATAGTAAATGGGCCAGAAACCCCCAAAACACCCCTGAACAGTGAAATGTCCCCACAAAAGTAGTTGACGCCACCCCACGATCAACGCGAACCCGAAGCGTGGCGAGCGCAGCGAGCCCGCGAGGGGCGGCGGTACGAGTCCTCCGGCCTTTTCATACCCCCACTATCCACGTCGGCGTGGAGTTGAGAATAGAATAGTGTGGCGAGCGCAGCGAGCCACCAAGCCCGAAGCGTAGCGAGCCCCGCGAGGGACGCGGATACCTTCACAGGTAAACGCGTCCCTTCGCGGGCTTCACAGATATCCGCGTGCGCTCGCCACACTATTCTATTCTCAACTCCACGCCGACGTGGATAGTGGGGGTATGAAAAGGTCGGAGGACGTGTACCGTCGCCCCTCGCGGGCTCGCTGCACTTTGCCACGCTTCGGGTTCGCGTTGATCGTGGGGTGGCGTCAACTACTTTTGGGGGGACATTTCACTGTTCAGGGGTGTTTTTGGGTTTTCTGGCCCATTTTCCATTGGTCCCTATGATGATTTGGGTAAATTGAGCCATTTAACATTGTTCCCTATGGGGAAATCGCGGCATCGCGTCGGTACCATCGCACCCGATTTTTTAGTGCATGCGATGGCCGCGATGCCCCCGATTTTTCCTCACGATGCCCACGATCATGATCGTTGTGGCCGTGCTAGGAAACAAGTACCTAAAATCCAAATACTCTGCGTGAAAGTTCTACAGAGACATCCTATCAATGATGCCATTTGTAAATGATGACACTATTTGCGTCCGCATAAATGACACGTCGGCCATTGGTGGGATTATCTTGGTGCTCATCTTGTCAGTTGGTCAATCTTGATTATTCGATATATTTTAATGCCCAGGTTCTGTTTTGTTGAGGGGGGCAGCATTTAGTGATTGTGGCCTTTGTGTAATATGTAGGATTAAGGGGTAAATTGACTAAAGCTTCTAAACATAAAAACAGGTGATGTTGCCCATAGCAACCAATCAGAATCTGTCTATCATTTCTGTATTGCATCATATAAAATTATAGACAGAATCTGATTGGTTGCTATGGGCAACATCACCTGTTTTTATTTTTAGAAGCTTTTGTCAATTGACCCCGTCCATTTCTGGGAAAGACCAACTGCGTCTAACAAGTGGAATATATATTTGCTTTTTCTCTGATTATCTTAAGTAGATCTGTAGTCCTATTCTCCAAGACTAGCAGTTCCATTATCTTCATCTTCATCTCATCTTCATTCGCTCGGAACTTCCCATCTAGACCTAGAATACAAAAGGCAATTAGGTATGGGATGAATAACACAGGTGCCCAGAGGAAGAAGCTGCTGCAGTTATATACAATAATTAGGTGACTAGGACTGGAAGATGGAGATTATAACCTGATAACTTAAAACCCACTTACTAAAGATTTCCCCAAACCTCCTGGTGACTGTGTAAGGCCTCATCACAGCGATAAAGTAGGGGGTAACTGGCTAAGGCCCCCATTTATCATTGATCGCATTTACAATGCGATCTGGGCCGAATATTACCACCCAGGATCGCATTGTAAAATGCGATCATATTACCGGGATGTATTACCTGCTGTGCTCCGAAAGGAGCCTGTCCCTGCGATACCCGGTGCCGGAAGCTGGGGGGTCTGCGCTAATACGCACGGTTACGCGCTGACCCCCCCACGATCCCGCTGAACGCGGATGTGGCCAGCGGCGCTGCAGGGGGGGATCGCAGCAGGGGGGATCGCAGCAGGAATCGGCGATTCCTGCTGCGGTCCCCTTAATACATTTCAGTGCTACTTAATATTGCGGTTAATCCCCAAAAACGGATGTTTTCGGGGATTTAACCGCAAATATTGCTTGGGCCCTTTAAATGGGCCCCTAAGTCTTCCCTTCATGATGACACAATCCCCACCCCCTTTAATACTCTGGTTATACCAACACCGGTATTCCAACTGCCATCAGAACACTGAAACCGGAACTTCAAAAGAACTCATGATGCCAACGCCGGAATACCGACACGCCACATCCTGAAGGTAAGTATGCTGGGCGGGTTAGGCTCAGGTAAGTATGAACGCTGTGGGGCTTCTCCATATCAGGATACAGGTGTCCGTCTTTTGACAGCAGGTATCCTGACCGCCTTGATCTCTCTCTATACATACATACATACATACATACATACACACACACACACACACACACACACACACATACACACACACACACGTGGATGTAATTTATAAAATTGGATAGGAAAGGAAAACAAATGACAGAATTAATGGGAACATCAAATTGAACCAATCAGCTCAAACTGTCATTTTTCAAAACACAGACTGTAACATGGCAGTAAGGAACTGATTGGTTGTAATTTTAACTCCGTCCACTTTATCTCTCTCCAAGGCTGAGTACATAGCCCCCATAGTGGGATAAATGCTGCGTTTCACCCACTGTCTAGCTTTTCTTTAGCGTCTGTTGCTTTCTTTAGTAAGTCCTGAGCGTCATCTTGTATCCTCTTCACTCTCTGTATGGCTGTTTCCGCTGAGCTGTCCACTCCTCCCACCTTATCCTTCAGCTCCTTATACTTCTGTTTCACTTCGTCCATCTCCTGGAATTTAGAATGAAGAATGTAAGCATAGATGGAATAGAAGACGCATTTCACCACATCTGGGCCACACTCAGCACCTATTACCCTACTAATATACAAGGTTATGCAGAACCATACTGACAATGGTGGATTATGTGACCTATAACCTCTGATGCAGATAGATTGTTTAGTTCCTAAACTGCGGTTTGGTTCTGTACCTCATCCAGTCCATCAGTGGCTGAAATAGCCTGCTTCGCCTTGGTATTTGCATCGTTGGCCATTTGTCTGTTGGTGTTCACTTTCTTCACCAAATCTTCTACTTCCTGAGACAAGTTTCCCAAACGATTCATGATGGCCGTTTCTTTCTGCTCAGCAGCGGCCATTTTGTTCATGGACTGTAAATAAAAACAAATCTCCTCATAGTACGATGTAAACACCATTCAAAGTCACTTCTGACCCTTAAGTTACTGGTGTCCAGATCTTCAGGATACTTGTTGGCTACAAATCACAGTTACTGAGCAACAAAACCGGAACAGATGGGGTGTAGCCATGGTAACGGGGGTATTATAGTATACTATTACCAGTGTATAAATTTAGGTAAGTACTTCACACTAGTCTACCCTCCTGGGATGGCGGGTGGGAGGAAGCAGCGGCATTAATCCTACAGGCATTAGCGGTAACCCTGGAGACAGCACTCGGCCGCGGCCACACACAGAGGGCCCCTGTTACATGCTGCTATGTCCTGGGCTGCAGCTTACTTGTGTCGACAGGCGGTATTTCATCCACTGGGGCGTGGCGGGAGAATATAATAGTGTACCAAGCACAGCGAGGCACCGTGCCGAAGCATGGCGAGCGCAGCGAGGCACCGTGCCAGAAGCATGGCGAGCGCAGCGAGGCACCGTGCCCGAAGCATGGCGAGCGCAGCGAGGCACCGTGCCCGAAGCATGGCGAGCGCAGCGAGGCACCGTGCCGAAGCATGGCGAGCGCAGCGAGGCACCGTGCCAGAAGCATGGCGATCGCAGCGAGGCACCGTGCCAGATGCATGGCGAGCGCACCGAGGCACCGTGCCAGAAGCATGGCGAGCGCAGCGAGGCACCGTGCCAGAAGCAAGGCGATCGCAGCGAGGCACCGTGCCAGAAGCATGGCGAGCGCAGCGAGGCACTGTGCCAGAAGCATGGCGAGCGCAGCGAGGCGCCGTGCCAGAAGCATGGCGAGCGCAGCGAGGCACCGTGCCAGAAGCATGGCGAGCGCAGCGAGGCACCGTGCCAGAAGCATGGCGAGCGCAGCGAGGCACCGTGCCAGAAGCATGGCGATCGCAGCGAGGCACCGTGCCAGAAGCATGGCGAGCGCAGCGAGGCACTGTGCCAGAAGCATGGCGAGCGCAGCGAGGCACCGTGCCAGAAGCATGGCGAGCGCAGCGAGGCTCTGTGCCAGAAGTGCAAAAATGTCGACCTTTTCACTGTTGACCTTCCCGATGTCGACATAATGCTTGTGTCGACCTTCTGACCCTGTCGACCCCCGCCATGTCAACCTATTTCAATCGATGTCGACCTTCATTGAGTCAACCCTGTGACCCAAACCTTCCTAGACAATGTCACTTTAACACAAGGATGTTCCTAAAACTACAAATCAGCAAAAATTCAACAAGAATTTACAAACTTCCTTAACCCTTTGCAGTCCAATTTTTTTTGCAGTTCTAATAGTCCGGTTTAAATTTTTTAATTCTTTTTTTTTGTGTATTTTTAATTTAAAAAATGGTCTACATTGAATGTTGACCGATGTTGATGTTCTTATTGTAAAGTGTCTCCCCATTGGATCTGCGACTAGCGCTAGGGCTGCTGAGCCAGACGAGACGTTGGACCTGAAAGGGTTAATATTTATGGGCCATACACACTGGGCTGGATTCAGAGCTGATACATTTAAAATTGTCAAAACAATCAACTTCTGAGGAAAATACACAAAAGAAATACATATTGTTGTCAGTGTCCTGTAACAGAAAGACACCGCCCATTGCGACACAAGAGACAGCGGCCAATTACATTTACCGCAGCCGGAGCATCTGTAGAGGGATCAGAGTTTGTCAGGCAAGATTTGGGGAATTTGGTGGCAGTAGGAGTTGGCTGGGCCAGTGTAATGGGGAGAGAGGGGTAGGACAGGGCACTCTATTTTTGGTTGTTAAAAATGATGCCTATTTCCGCAGCTTCCGAATGTACTTACAGCTCCTATTAGAAAGCTGGATTTCTGCCCAAAGGGTATAATCTTTCCTCTGATCTGATATTCGCTGCAAACGGAAATAAGTCCCGGAGCAAGTGAGGGGAGGCTGCAGCCGCGGTGCTTTGGGAATAAGTGAAAACAGGATAGGGTGGGAAAGCGATTGTGATAAGCACTGTAACTCCTTCTCTGCCTGCGCCGGTGGCATCAGTAAATGGGTAAAATAGAGAACCCATCAGATTTTAGAAGCTGGTATAAGTCGCACGACGTTGAATGTTAAATGTCCGACTTTTCCCCAAACTCGGCCAATGTAGTGATGCGTCTTTTACAATCCAAATGCAAACTGAATCCGACTTCTTGCTGTGTTTTTAGAACACGAAGCGTCCGTCTTTTTCAGACCAACTGGAATGCCGGACACAAAACAGCTCTAGAAAGTTGGACATAACTAAATCATATTTGCAACAAAAATATATGTAGGAATCAAAAATATACTTTGATCTCTTAAATTAGGTCATAGTGTCCTGCTATGGAAAGCTGTTCACAGCAGCAAAAATCCTTGGGCAGGGGGGAAATTGCTTAGTGTGTATGCACTGAGCAATTTTCAGCCCAGCGATTTTAGCGATCATGTCCAGTGTGTACGCACCTTTAGACAGCTTTATTTTTACACTGCGATTTAGATTTCAGTTTGAACTGCCCCCGCCCAAATCTAACTCTCTGCATGTTCCATCAGCCCCACCTGCAGTGCAGAATGATTTTGCCCATTTTCCACTTTTTATTTTCTTTGCTAACAAAACTGAATGAGAGCCGATGAGCAGTTAGATGTGGGAAAGCTGCAGCCATAGTCCAGGCCAGCACTGACCAGGAGCTCCTCACCTTCTCCATGTTGTTCTTCAGCCTGTTGATACTCTGCTTGGCAGCGGACAATGCTTTCTCTGCCGAGCTTGCTTTACCTCCAGCCTCATCCAGCAGTGCTCTGGCCTCCGCAATGTTCCCACTCACCCCGTCAGCTTTATTCCTGCACAAATGGAAAATAAAGATGTTTTGTAGACGTAGCGGCTGCCATGTGACCTCCGGCTGCATTCGCTCTACAATTATCTAGTGAGATAAAGTGAACAGACAGATATTTCTCCGGTTCTGGGACTACTGTAGATCTGTTTATTGTTGTGAACCTGTGGCCTCGCTCATTGGCTGCAGCCTTTCTGTAACTGACCGCCCCCAGTATAGATTATTTACTATTACACTGATAGGTGCTAAACTGTTGTTGTACACTGATTGCTGTATGCATTTATACTGTAGTGCAGTGGTTCCCATCCTGGGGGGATGCTGCAGACCAGTTGGGGGTACTTTAAATTTAAACCAATTTTGGTAATGGCGGAAGAAGACAAAAGTCACCCGATGGTGGAAGATGGAACTGAACCATGGTTCCACCTGCAGCATCATCAGCGTCTCCTCGTGCTTTTACCCGACCAGCAATCCACTAGGACCTAACTGCGCTATCCTCAGACATCAGCGTTCATCTGCCCCTCACTGACACGGGCGGAGGACGCAGCGGCATTAATCCTACAGGCATTAGCGGGAACCCCGGAGACAGTACACAGCCAGGGGCCACACACAGAGGGCCCCTGTTACATGCTGCTATGTGCTGGGCTGCAGTGTAGCCAGGGAGGTCCTTAAAGTAGTATTTGTTCTGTATTCTAAGGGTGCATGGCCGTGCCTCCAGCAATTAGGCCAACCCACCTGAAAAGTACCCGGGCCCAGCAAGGCTCTCTACTGCCCTGCATATGAATGGGGTAAGGATGCAAACCGGCATGCGGCAGGTCCCATGTGGTCTACATACGGCTCTGCTCTTCTGCCCCCTCCGTATGTCGCCAGTGGGGTTGTAAGACCACAGAGCAGAGGGTTTCAGCAGTTATGTTATACAGATTGGATGTAGCAGAGTTGGGGTCATGGGAACATGTGGTAGGTGGTAGGGGACTTTCCGAAAGGCATGGAAAAAGGCGATTATATGTTCGTGTTGTGTATTGCTTGGTCATTTCCTAATGTAATATATGGCATTCAGCGAACAAAACTCCTTGTTAAAGCCATTGGAAAAACTTTCCAAACACAACTTGTGACTGGACTGAGAAGCTGGGCCGACGTGTCCAGGTCTGATCTGTGCTACAAATTAACCAGCAGACATCTGTACTATAATAAGTGGTGCGAGCCGTGGCAGATCTGGTGTGGACACATCTGTACTATAATAAGTGGTGCGAGCCCCGGCAGCTCTGGTGTGGACACATCTGTACTATAATAAGTGGTGCGAGCCCCGGCAGCTCTGGTGTGGACACATCTGTACTATAATAACTGGTGCGAGCCCCCGGCAGCTCTGGTGTGGACACATCTGTACTATAATAAGTGGTGCGAGCCCCGGCAAATCTGGTATGGACACATCTGTACTATAAGTGGTGCGAGCCCTGGCAGATCTGGTGTGGACACATCTGTACTATAATAAGTGGTGCGAGCCCTGGCAGATCTGGTGTGGACACATCTGTACTATAAGTGGTGCGAGCCCTGGCAGATCTGGTGTGGACACATCTGTACTATAATAAGTGGTGCGAGCCCCGGCAGATCTGGTATGGACACATCTGTACTATAAGTGGTGCGAGCCCTGGCAGATCTGGTGTGGACACATCTGTACTATAATAACTGGTGCGAGCCCTGGCAGATCTGGTGTGGACACATCTGTACTATAATAACTGGTGCGAGCCCTGACAGATCTGGTGTGGACACATCTGTACTATAAGTGGTGCGAGCCCTGGCAGATCTGGTGTGGACACATCTGTACTATAAGTGGTGCGAGCCCTGGCAGATCTGGTGTGGACACATCTGTACTATAAGTGGTGCGAGCCCCAGCAGATATGGTGTGGACACATCTGTACTATAATAAGTGGTGCGAGCCCCGGCAGATCTGGTGTGGACACATCTGTACTATAATAAGTGTTGCGAGCCCCGGCAGATCTGGTGTGGACACATCTGTACTATAATAAGTGGTGCGAGCCCCGGCAGATCTGGTGTGGACACATCTGTACTATAATAAGTGGTGCGAGCCCTGGCAGATCTGGTGTGGACACATCTGTGCTATAATAACTGGTGCGAGCCCTGGCAGATCTGGTGTGGACACATCTGTGCTATAATAAGTGGTGCGAGCCCTGGCAGATCTGGTGTGGACACATCTGTACTATAATAAGTGGTGCGAGCACCGGCAGATCTGGTGTGGACATATCTGTACTATAATAAGTGGTGCAAGCCCTGGCAGATCAGGTGTGGACACATCTGTACTATAATAACTGGTGCGAGCCCCGGCAGATCTGGTGTGGACACATCTGTACTATAATAAGTGGTGCGAGCCCTGGCTGATCTGGTGTGGACACATGTGTACTATAATAACTGGTGCGAGCCCCGGCAGATCTGGTGTGGACACATCTGTGCTATAATAACTGGTACGAGCCCCGGCAGCTCTGGTGTGGACACATCTGTACTATAAGTGGTGCGAGCCCCGGCAGATCTGGTGTGGACACATCTGTACTATAATAACTGGTGCGAGCCCTGGCAGATCTGGTGTGGACACATGTGTACTATAATAACTGGTGCGAGCCCCGGCAGATCTGGTGTGGACACATCTGTGCTATAATAACTGGTGCGAGCCCCGGCAGCTCTGGTGTGGACACATCTGTACTATAATAAGTGGTGCGAGCCCCGGCAGATCTGGTGTGGACACATCTGTACTATAAGTGGTTCGAGCCCTGGCATAACTGGTGTGGACACATCTGTACTATAATAAGTGGTGCGAGCCCTGGCAGATCTGGTGTGGACACATCTGTACTATAATAACTGGTGCGAGCCCTGGCAGATCTGGTGTGGACACATGTGTACTATAATAACTGGTGCGAGCCCTGGCAGATCTAGTGTGGACACATCTGTACTATAAGTGGTGCGAGCCCTGGCAGATCTGGTGTGGACACATCTGGACTATAATAAGTGGTGCGAGCCCTGGCAGATCTGGTGTGGACACATCTGTACTATAAGTGGTGCGAGGCCTGGCAGATCTGGTGTGGACACATCTGTACTATAATAAGTGGTGCGAGCCCTGGCAGATCTGGTGTGGACACATCTGTACTATAATAAGTGGTGCGAGCCCCGGCAGCTCTGGTGTGGACACATCTGTACTATAATAAGTGGTGCGAGCCCCGGCAGCTCTGGTGTGGACACATCTGTACTATAATAACTGGTGCGAGCCCCGGCAGCTCTGGTGTGGACACATCTGTACTATAATAAGTGGTGCGAGCCCCGGCAGATCTGGTATGGACACATCTGTACTATAAGTGGTGCGAGCCCTGGCAGATCTGGTGTGGACACATCTGTACTATAATAAGTGGTGCGAGCCCTGGCAGATCTGGTGTGGACACATCTGTACTATAAGTGGTGCGAGCCCTGGCAGATCTGGTGTGGACACATCTGTACTATAATAAGTGGTGCGAGCCCCGGCAGATCTGGTATGGACACATCTGTACTATAAGTGGTGCGAGCCCTGGCAGATCTGGTGTGGACACATCTGTACTATAATAACTGGTGCGAGCCCTGGCAGATCTGGTGTGGACACATCTGTACTATAATAACTGGTGCGAGCCCTGACAGATCTGGTGTGGACACATCTGTACTATAAGTGGTGCGAGCCCTGGCAGATCTGGTGTGGACACATCTGTACTATAAGTGGTGCGAGCCCTGGCAGATCTGGTGTGGACACATCTGTACTATAAGTGGTGCGAGCCCCAGCAGATATGGTGTGGACACATCTGTACTATAATAAGTGGTGCGAGCCCCGGCAGATCTGGTGTGGACACATCTGTACTATAATAAGTGTTGCGAGCCCCGGCAGATCTGGTGTGGACACATCTGTACTATAATAAGTGGTGCGAGCCCCGGCAGATCTGGTGTGGACACATCTGTACTATAATAAGTGGTGCGAGCCCTGGCAGATCTGGTGTGGACACATCTGTGCTATAATAACTGGTGCGAGCCCTGGCAGATCTGGTGTGGACACATCTGTGCTATAATAAGTGGTGCGAGCCCTGGCAGATCTGGTGTGGACACATCTGTACTATAATAAGTGGTGCGAGCACCGGCAGATCTGGTGTGGACATATCTGTACTATAATAAGTGGTGCAAGCCCTGGCAGATCAGGTGTGGACACATCTGTACTATAATAACTGGTGCGAGCCCCGGCAGATCTGGTGTGGACACATCTGTACTATAATAACTGGTGCGAGCCCCGGCAGATCTGGTGTGGACACATCTGTGCTATAATAACTGGTACGAGCCCCGGCAGCTCTGGTGTGGACACATCTGTACTATAAGTGGTGCGAGCCCCGGTAGATCTGGTGTGGACACATCTGTACTATAATAACTGGTGCGAGCCCTGGCAGATCTGGTGTGGACACATGTGTACTATAATAACTGGTGCGAGCCCCGGCAGATCTGGTGTGGACACATCTGTGCTATAATAACTGGTGCGAGCCCCGGCAGCTCTGGTGTGGACACATCTGTACTATAATAAGTGGTGCGAGCCCCGGCAGATCTAGTGTGGACACATCTGTACTATAAGTGGTTCGAGCCCTGGCATAACTGGTGTGGACACATCTGTACTATAATAAGTGGTGCGAGCCCTGGCAGATCTGGTGTGGACACATCTGTACTATAATAACTGGTGCGAGCCCTGGCAGATCTGGTGTGGACACATGTGTACTATAATAACTGGTGCGAGCCCTGGCAGATCTAGTGTGGACACATCTGTACTATAAGTGGTGCGAGCCCTGGCAGATCTGGTGTGGACACATCTGGACTATAATAAGTGGTGCGAGCCCTGGCAGATCTGGTGTGGACACATCTGTACTATAATAAGTGGTGCGAGCCCTGGCAGATCTGGTGTGGACACATCTGTACTATAATAAGTGGTGCGAGCCCTGGCAGATCTGGTGTGGACACATCTGTACTATAAGTGGTGCGAGCCCTGGCAGATCTGGTGTGGACACATCTGTACTATAAGTGGTGCGAGCCCTGGCAGATCTGGTGTGGACACATCTGTACTATAATAAGTGGTGCGAGCCCTGGAAGATCTGCTGTGGACACATCTGTACTATAAGTGGTGCGAGCCCTGGCAGATCTGGTATGGACACATCTGTACTATAATAAGTGGTGCGAGCCCTGGAAGATCTGCTGTGGACACATCTGTACTATAAGTGGTGCGAGCCCTTGCAGATCTGGTGTGGACACATCTGTACTATAAGTGGTGCGAGCCCTGGCAGATCTGGTGTGGACACATCTGTACTATAATAAGTGGTGCGAGCCCTGGCAGATCTGGTATGGACACATCTGTACTATAATAAGTGGTGCGAGCCCTGGAAGATCTGCTGTGGACACATCTGTACTATAAGTGGTGCGAGCCCTGGCAGATCTGGTGTGGACACATCTGTACTATAAGTGGTGCGAGCCCTGGCAGATCTGGTGTGGACACATCTGTACTATAATAAGTGGTGCGAGCCCTGGCAGATCTGGTGTGGACACATCTGGAATTCCTGCGCACACTCTCTGTCCAGCTTCATGTGGACAGTAGGAGCCACCGTGCTGGATCTTCTGTCTGCAGAACACATTACACTTTTCCTGCTTAAATACTTCAGCAGAATTTCCAGAATGGTGTCCAACATATGACAGGATCCTAAATAACTCACCCGTAGCTGGGGAACGTGTTCATTTCTGCACTGAGATTATTCTGGAGCAAATTTAGTAATGAAGTGGTCAATTCATGGAAAGGTGGAGAAGTTTGTCTTACCATGGGTGAGATGTGATGCGGTCAGAATGCCCACAGCTGGCATATCATATGCATCACAATGAGACAAAGGGTATACTGAGAGGTTGATGCAAGCAGAATCGCCAATGTACTGTAACTGCACAAATCAAATGCTGTGACCTGTCCGAAGTTGGGTGACTGCACTAATCAGCAACTAGGGTTCAGCATGTATCATATATTGCAAAGCTGCACATGATCCTTAGCAATGCAAATACATACTATTCCCCCTGCCTGCACAACACCTCCTGCCTGCACACCACCCCCTGCCTGCACACCACCCCCTGCCTGCACACCACCTCCTGCCTGCACACCACCTCCTGCCTGCACACCACCTCCTGCCTGCACACCACCTCCTGCCTGCACACCACCCCCTGCCTGCACACCACCCCATGCCTGCACACCACCCCCTGCCTGCACACCACCCCATGCCTGCACACCACCTCCTGCCTGCACACCACCTCCTGCCTGCACACCACCTCCTGCCTGCACACCACCCAATGCCTGCACACCACCCCTGCCTGCACACCACCCAATGCCTGCACACCACCCCCTGCCTGCACACCACCCCCTGCCTGCATACTACCTCCTGCCTGCATACCACCCCCTGCCTGCACACCACCCCCTGCCTGCACACCACCTCCTGCCTGCACACCACCCCCTGCCTGCACACCACCCTCTGCCTGCCTGCACACCACCTCCTGCCTGCCTGCATACCACCCCCTGCCTGCATACCACCTCCTGCCTGCATACCACCCCCTGCCTGCCTGCATACCACCCCCTGCCTGCATGCCACCTCCTGCCTGCATGCCACCCCCTGCCTGCACACCACCCCCTGCCTGTACACCACTCCCTGCCTGCACACCACCCCCTGCCTGCATACCACCTCCTGCCTGCATACCACCTGCTATCTGCATACCACCCCCTGCCTGCATACCTCCCCCTGCCTTTACACCACCCCCTGCCTGTACACCACCCCCTGCCTGCACACCAACCCCTGCCTGCACACCACCCCCTGCCTGTACACCACCCCCTGCCTGCACACCACCCCCTGCCTGCACACCTCATCCTGCCTGCACACCACCCCCTGCCTGCACACCACCCCCTGCCTGCATACCACCCCCTGCCTGCATACCACCCCCTGCCTGCATACCACCTGCTATCTGCATACCACCCCCTGCCTGCATACCACCTGCTATCTGCATACCACCCCCTGCCTGCATACCACCTGCTATCTGCATACCACCTGCTATCTGCACACCACCCCCTGCCTGCCTGCATACCACCCCCTGCCTGCCTGCATACCACCCCCTGCCTGCATGCCACCTCCTGCCTGCATGCCACCCCCTGCCTGCACACCACCCCCTGCCTGTACACCACCCCCTCCCTGCACACCACCCCCTGCCTGCATACCACCTCCTGCCTGCATACCACCTGCTATCTGCATACCACCCCCTGCCTGCATACCTCCCCCTGCCTTTACACCACCCCCTGCCTGTACACCACCCCCTGCCTGCACACCAACCCCTGCCTGCACACCACCCCCTGCCTGCACACCACCCCCTGCCTGCACACCACCCCCTGCCTGCACACCTCATCCTGCCTGCACACCACCCCCTGCCTGCACACCACCCCCTGCCTGCACACCACCCCCTGCCTGCACACCACCCCCTGCCTGCATACCACCCCCTGCCTGCATACCACCCCCTGCCTGCATACCACCTGCTATCTGCATACCACCCCCTGCCTGCATACCACCTGCTATCTGCATACCACCTGCTATCTGCACACCACCCCCTGCCTGCCTGCATACCACCCCCTGCCTGCCTGCATACCACCCCCTGCCTGCATGCCACCTCCTGCCTGCATGCCACCCCCTGCCTGCACACCACCCCCTGCCTGTACACCACCCCCTCCCTGCACACCACCCCCTGCCTGCATACCACCTCCTGCCTGCATACCACCTGCTATCTGCATACCACCCCCTGCCTGCATACCTCCCCCTGCCTTTACACCACCCCCTGCCTGTACACCACCCCCTGCCTGCACACCAACCCCTGCCTGCACACCACCCCCTGCCTGCACACCACCCCCTGCCTGCACACCACCCCCTGCCTGCACACCTCATCCTGCCTGCACACCACCCCCTGCCTGCACACCACCCCCTGCCTGCACACCACCCCCTGCCTGCACACCACCCCCTGCCTGCACACCACCCCCTGCCTGCATACCACCCCCTGCCTGCATACCACCTGCTATCTGCATACCACCCCCTGCCTGCATACCACCTGCTATCTGCACACCACCCCCTGCCTGCATACCTCCCCCTCCCTGCATACCTCCCTTTGCCTGCATACCACCTGCTATCTGCACACCACCCCCTGCCTGCATACCACCCCCTGCCTGCATACCACCTGCTATCTGCATACCACCTGCTATCTGCATACCACCCACTACATGCATCTGTCTGACTGACAGACAGAGGCATTTGCATTGCTGTGCTGTGATTGCAGGGCTCTGCACATGCCCAGTGAATAATTGGTGTTCCCCGACCCTGTCCTGCCCAACAAAGGGATCATTTATAGTAACACATGACTTACTTGGCCTCCTCGGCTTGTTCCAGTAGGTCTCTGGCACTGGCTAGGCCCTCAGAGGTAGTATTGAGGATCATATCCACCCCGCTTAGGTTACCAATGCTCTCCTTCATATGGTCGAGGAGAGTGGCAATGTCACTGGGACTGGCGGGAAGAGAGATGTTCAGCACCTGCCTGGCCACCAACTCAATGCTCTCCGGGTCAGCTCCTTCCTCTGGGGACAACAATTACAACATTTGGATAATAGAGGCTACTACTGAATGTCACTGTCCCCCCTTGTGCAATCTAATATGCTCCGAAAAACGGGATTTTCCATAAACTCTTACCGGTCAGGAAATCTTTAATTTTCCCAATAAATGCTCTCAGCTTCTCTGTTGAGTCTTCTATTCGCCGCTTGGCATCCTGGGCCTTGCTCAGAGTGGAGCCACTTTGTACTTTTACTTCTTGTGCAATTCCCTGGACCTCCTGAATCTAGAACATCATAATCAAACAGCAGCTACGTTATAGGGGTGTGTGCAGCCCTCCCCCCAATTCATTCAAGCCAATGTGATTGTATGTGGGAAAGGAGATGATCCGTATTAGCAATATTCACACTAATACAAATGTTTATATAATGAGACAGGTGACACTGATAGTCCACCGCTGAATTACAGTCCTGGTGGCAAATAGTGGACCATCTGTACAGTAAAACCGGAGAGCTCCATTCACCTTCTGCGCGATGTCGTTGAGTTGGTTGGCCATGTTGTCCAAGTCCACTTTGACATTTTGTGCAGATACAAGGGCCTTGGTTGAGATGGGGACAGCGCCGTTACAGTTTTCCCCGCCGCACTTCCTCTGGCCCTGGTCATCTCTACAGTTGGCTCCACCGCAGGCAGCCTGGTCACAGGGTTTGTCTCCTGGGGCTCCACAAATCTTTCAGATCAAACAAAACCAAAATTAGTCATGTGACACAAATACCTGGCTCATTTCCTAAAAGGCCACAATTTACATAGCAGAGGCAGCCATTTTGCATTACTCTTAATTTCGTTAGAGAAGTCTCAATTTGGGGTCTCTGTGCTGCTGTTATAAACGGATCTGCATTGTTCCAACCATGGTGCAGTTGAGGAGGTGCAGTATTTCCATTCACATCTACTCCGCCTAGCATATGCAGGTGTTCGTGAAAGGGTTATACGAGGGAACCAAGATCCACGCCCCTCTGTGACATGGACACACCCCCTTAGTAAACTTACCACGCCTCATAATTTGTTCACCTCCAATGTTTGAAGCTTTGCATTGTGTTGAGAGGTTTAACTAAATTCACTAAGACAATATCCTAAATATCACTCAGGCCTCATGAATAATAATCATGTGCCTCATTGGTTGGCAGCAATTCCATAACTATCGGATAAGCCTGCCAAATGTCTACCACTGCCAAGTGTAGGAATAGAGCTGGTTAACAGTCACCTAGTTCTTGCTGTCATTGTAGCTGTACAGGTGTGCATACCTTCTCATTGATTTTGAAGACATTAAGGTCTTTAGCCTTCTTCTGAATCTCTCTCAGGGAGGCCTTCTGAGCAGTCATATTCCTTCGGTAGCTGTCCAGATTGTCCTTGAGAAGCTTCTCAGTCTTCAAACGTGTTTCTCTAGAGTGCAGGACGGGGCTGTCAGGCCCAGATACGGAGCCATTGGCTATTCTCTCTGCTTCTATGGATTCCAGATAAGACCTCAGGATGCTACCATACGACTCTGCAGAATAAAACAGCAGAGTCCAGACTCCCAATGGAAAGACATTTGCCCCGCTGACATTCAAGTTAGTGTCTATATAAAGTTCCATGGCCATAGACTCCCACAATCGCTGACACCCATCTCAGGAACACTGCGTTCCAATAATCTGGAACATTCAGAATTTTTCAGGGGCTAAATAATGGAAAAGTTGTTTTTTTCATAGCATCTGTTACTCATTTCTACTAAGTGACCAGAACCGTGATCCTGAACTTTACTTACTCGCATGTTACCGATTATGTCACACGCAACAATATTGTAGGATTGTTCGTTAACAAAGGCAAACTGTGAGATGGATGTATTTATGTATAATTAGCACTACTTTATTCTTTGTCTACGTAGACACTGGCACTCGTTTTCTGCAATTTTGCCAGGAAAACAGAGCGCTGATACCAAATTGGGTCAATTCCGGCACTGCCTGCAGCGTCAGGAAATATGGCGGCTCAGTGAAATGCAATGCGAGCGCTCATTTGGTGCCTGATCCTCAGCCGTGCACAATGTTGATGTTCATGGAGGTGACCGATTTTGTGCAACTATGTGTAAAGCCCTAAAAACTACTACGGCACATGGGTGTTACATTGTGTCTCACAGGGAGGGTGGGCAATGTACCCTAAGGTTGACACCAAAATGCAGACTTCCCCGCAGTAACAGAACACTTCCTAGCGAAGCCCATGCACTTGGATATTATGGGTGAGCAGCTGCTCAGAAATCTCCAATTATAATGGCAGCAAGTGTTATGGAGGATCAAATGGACGTGCTTGGGTTTGGTGATTGCCAGGAGAACGTCTAATGCTGGTATTAGTATAGTGGAGTGTACTGTACCTTCAGTAAGGCTTGGAGGTGCTGGTGTTATGCTGTGGGGCTCAGCTGGTAATGCATGGACTCTGAGTAGTATAGAGATGTTCTCCATAACTCTGTGCTTCCTACATTGTGGCAGTTCTACGAAACCACAAATGTTTATACCAGGACGACAATGACACCGGCCATGTGTCCCGGGCAACGCTGGACTGACCAGCTGGTCTAGATCTTAAACCCACTGAGATCCTCTGGGACGATTCGGTGCAACATATTTGTTGTAGAACGGCCCAAAATTCTTCAGTGTCAGAGTTGATCACCACCCTTGAGGCGGAATGGTAAAACACACCGCCTGGGTTGTCCAGGAACTTGTGGCCAGTTTGCCAAGAAGGGTGTCTGCAGTAATCACTGCATGTATTGGACCTACAGAGTACTGACGCCAATAACATCTCATTGATCCATTTGCTGCCAGTGTCCAATTCCTTTTGTCTACACAGGATTTATAATTTAAGAGCGGAGGTGAGGTGCTGGCCGGTTTATATGAGGAGAGGGGGGGAGGGCGTGTGAGAGAACTCAGGTATGAGGTGTAGGAGGGAGCTGAGTAATGAGGGCCTTATATGTGAGAGTGAGGAGTCTACTGCACTCTGCAGCAGATGGGGAGCAGGGAAGATATTGGCTGAGCGCAACACAGATCGGGCCGACATGTACCGTAAATAAGGTGGGTAGAAGCATTAAGGATGTGTGTAGGGGAGGGGGGGGGGGGGGCTAGAGGAAGGCAAGGTAGGGGGAGGTTGCATTGGTGTGGAAGAGTTTTGGAGGTGTCCATGATGATGACGATACATCTGTTTCAAGACATATTGCAAAGGTGGAATCGGCACCCTAGATGTAGTATGTCAAGTAGAAGAAGGAGTTGGGGATGATACTGACACTTAAGTAGTTGCATGTGCAGTATGGGAAGGTTCCTTCATGTTCCCAGTTTCTGTCTGAGAGCCTCCCTGTTATATTTACCTCACACCCCTAACTTCCAGCACACGGCAGAGCTAAACGCTACTTTGTGTATAATAGACATGTTTATACAGCCAGTAGTCTCTCATACACTTCTCTGAGCTTCCAGAGCTACAGGCCCCATGTGTATCATGTCTGACGTGAGCAGTAAGGGGTCCTCCCTGCAGTGCAGGGGTCATAGAGGAACCATATCACCATCTTTTTACCATTGAGGCCTGACGCTGCTATGGCGGCTATCTGTGTCTTGAGTAGATGCACGGTGCTGTTGACCAGGTTCAACTCTATGGTCAGTTTCCCCAGCCGGTCTGTCTGCTTCCTGTCTCTGATAAGAGAGTCGTTCATCTTCTTCTCCTGGGAATGTAGTTGGTAGGAGAGCTGTGCCACCTCAGTCCTGCAGAGAGGGAGGGGGAGAGGGAACATTGTATTACTGGAGCCTTCCTTATAAATATCCAGCTAAAAATACCACTGCTGCTTACAGCCGCTGTAAACACTGGAGGTCTATATATATCTCAGGCCCTGTCTCCATGCAACAGCTGTGACCTCACACATCACGGCCCCTATCTACAGCGAACGGAGGTAGCTTATACCAGGTAACATGGTCCTGACATTATAATAGAATACAGGATGGCTCACGGCAATGCTAAAGGTTTATTCCCCTATTTATTGTTCTCCGGTATCTAAGGTGCAAATTTACTATGTTGTACAGTATGTGCTGGTGTTTGCCGGCAGCCAAACACTCCTGTACGTGAAGCCTGCACAGATCTCATTTATGCTTCTCTTTAAAATATGTAAAAAAATAGAAAGTAAAAAAATAAAAAAATGTGTGGAGTTCCCCTTACATAAGAATGACCAAACCCAGGCTCTTTCAGACAGGCCTGGTTCTAAAAATACAGGGGGGAAAGTGAGTGAGGTCCCTCTGTACTCAAAAAACCAGCACCAAGCTTTTGAACCGGAACAGGATTGGAGGACCGTAGGGGTCCCCCATATTTTTTGAAACCAGCACTGGACTTCACTAGCCAGGGAGGTAATGCCACAACTGGGGGATAGGTTTATATTGGTCCCAGTGGCCGACGCATTTTACCCCAAGTAGCCTGCCTGAACTCATTCCTGAGCAGATGGTGCCGAGTTGCTAGCAATTCAGGTTAAAAATAATATTGTCTTTGACAGGTGGCATTAGAGACCCAGCAAGCCTCCCCCACATTCTGTAACTGGTAGAGCCACAAGTTACACAGCACAGTAATACTCTTATACATTTTACACAGCACAGTAGTACCCTTATACATTTTATACTGCACAGTAATACTCTTATACATTTTACACCGCACAGTAATACTCTTATACATGTTACACCGCACAGTAATACTCTTATACATGTTACACCGCACAGTAATATTCCTATACAAGTTACACAGCACAGTAGTACCCTTATACATTTTATACCGCACAGTAATACTCTTATACATTTTACACCGCACAGTAGTATCCTTATACATTTTATACTGCACAGTAATACTCTTATACATTTTACACCGCACAGTAATACTCTTATACATGTTACACCGCACAGTAATACTCTTATACATGTTACACCGCACAGTAATATTCCTATACAAGTTACACAGCACAGTAGTACTCTTATACATGTTACACCAAAGTAGAGCCCCTTATACACATTGTGCCACAGAAGAGCCCCTTATACACATTACGGGAGAGCAGGTTAAGAGAATAAACTAATAACAAACCAGAACTTGCCTTATTTTGTTTACCAGTTTGTTCATTTGCTCCAACATGCGGGTGCCCTCAATGCCTCCATCTCCAATGAGCTGCTTAATGCTCCTGAGCTTGTCTTCCAGTTCCCTTATCAGACTGTTGCTGATCTCTGGAGCTTCCACTCCATCCTGTAGATCAGCCACCTTCTTCTGTATCCCGTTAAGCTGTTCTCGGAGCTGGGAGATGATGACGTCCCACTGATAGAAGCACTGGTGGCAGGCTGAGCACCTGGGGTAGTTGTCCCGGAAGCCCCTGGCGCACTGATCACAGCCACGACCGCTGAATCCCTCCCGGCAGCGGCACATCCCGGTAGTGTGATCACATTGCTGTATCTCGGAGCCATACACATCGCAGTTACAGGCTGGGGAGAGAAATAAGCAGGAGTGTGGTCAGGGTCCAATATAACTTTGTAAAGGCCCACATACACTATTCCTAAGGACAAGTCAGACTAAATTCCCCTTCATCTCCCCCGGCTGCTGCCCAGGAGGGCTCACTTACAGTTTGGCATTGATAAATCGCATGCAACTTTCACATGTAATGTAGACTCCTGGGGAGCTGGTGCGCCGGGGGGCAGGAGAATTTAAGAAACATAAGAGAGATCTCTCAGCCAATCAGTGGCCAGCCAGTCTTTTCACAGTTTTTTTTTATTCTCCTGTACGCCCTGCCAATCACTGGCTGCCGCCTGCCCTGCTGCAGCCCGCCTGCTGCTGGACCTCAGCAGCTGCCGCCTGCCGGCCACTGAACCCGAGCAGCCGTCGCCTGCCCCGCACATGGGATCTATTGGATCGGACCCAATACATTGTCGGTGCTAAAAACCTTCCGAGACCCCTCCACTCTTACATGAAAGCTAAACCGCCTTTCTCATAATATAATGGGGGCCACACATCTGTTTCTGCTTTATTATCACCACTAATTGTACTGGTATCACAGGGCTGGACTGGCCCCCGGTGGGCCCCACTGCCTCCCGGTCATGGGGTGTGGTCTATGATCACAATACCCCGTTTTCCCTGCTGTGTGTGTGTGGGGGAGGGGGGTATGACAGCAGTTGTTGGCCATGCCCCCAGTCCCTCTGCTCCACTGAATACAGAGTAGTGGGTAGCAGGAGGGACTCCCAACAGCCTACTCCCCCTGCCAGCCCCGGTTGGGATGCGGGACAGTCCCCCACCCCCCAAAAAAACGAGCCTGCATGCACTAGCAGTATTTACTATAACTCCTCCGTGACCTCTAATCTTTGTATACTAGTTACCAGCCCATAAAACTCACGGAACTACATAACAATGCTTGAATTGCTCTGTCAAGTGCCATCTAGTGGCCGCCAGCGCACACAACACTTGAATTCCCCTTATAGAGGTGGGGGGCCTTTCATTATATAGGATACTGTAGGGAGCACATTACCTTACACATAAACTAGATAACACCTTCCATGTGCAGAATCTCGGTAATGACACGCTAGAATTGGTATGACCACATAACGGGCAGACGTCGGAGGATTACTGTACCTTCACACTTTCTCTGAGGGTCACCCCAATAATTTTCTTGGCACTGTGAGCAGACCCTACCACCAAAGCCAGGCTGGCAGTAACACTGTCCTGTGTACTAAAGAAAGGAAAAGAGGGAGTTTAACATCTGTCTATCACAAATGAAATCTCTGCAGAATTTATGGGGACAATAAAAGTGGAGCAAATTGGGATGTGTGAGATTAACAGTGATGCTTTGTAGCTCAATTAGAAATTCAGGTAATTGTGTATTATAGCGGCGCCCCCGATGTGCATCGCGCAATGTTTATATCGCTTCGTATCGCATGGCATGCGATGCAACGCGATTTTTGCCCCCTATGCAATGAAAGTTGTATAAGCACCATAAAGGGTGCTTTTAAGCACCCTAATGGGTGCTCACAATGTGAAATGCACCCCCACGCCACCCCCCACCCCCACTATAAACGTGAACCCGAAGCGTGGCGAGAGCAGCGAGCCCGCGAGGGGCGGCGGTACGCGTCCTCCGACCTTTTCATGCCCCCACTATCCACGTCGGCGTGTAGTTGAGAATAGAAAGTGTGGCGAGCGCAGCAAGCCACCGAGCCCGAAGCGTGGCGAGCGCAGCGAGCCCCGCGAGGGGACGCGGATACCTTCACAGGTATCGGAGTCCCCTCGCGGGGTTCACAGGTATCCGCGTCCGCTAGCCACGCTTCGGGCTCGATGGCTCGCTGCGCTCGCCACACTTTCTATTCTCAACTCCACGCCGACGTGGATAGTGGGGGTATGAAAAGGTCGGAGCACGCGTACCGCCGCCCCTCGCGGGCTCGCTGCTCTCGCCACGCTTCGGGTTCACGTTTATAGTGGGGGGGTGGGGTTGGGTGGCGTGGGGGTGCATTTCACATTGTAAGCACCCATTAGGGTGCTTATACTATGTTTAATCGCGTTGTATGGCATTGTATGCCATGTACAATGTCATACAATTTTTAAATTGTATGACATTGTACAGCATCGCGCGATATCGCGTTGCATACCATCATATGCCTTATGGTATGCGATGCGATGGGCGCCGCCAAAATACACAAGTACCGAAATTCACAATGAAGGAATTGGTAAAATACTGATTTTTGGGTAAAAATGTTGGGATATGGCGCCTGCTTCACCGTGGATTTCTAATTAGAGAATTGTCAAAATCGTGTGATTATCGAACAACTGCACATACTTACCATATATAGTACGTACTGTATGCATGTGAGGAGATAGTGACTAAAGTGCGCATCGATCACAAACACAATGGAGAAACAGTTTGTCTGCCAGGAATCCGGAGTGTGTGGCTGAAAACCCGAGGTTTTCTGGGTGTGTCAGATAAAAAGCAGGCATGCCCAGACATTGGGGGTCTGTGACGTCAGCACTGACCACTTCCAGGCTGTCTCTGTCGCAGACGGTAAAGTCTCTTCGATGTTTCAGGATTTGCGAACAGATCTGCAAGTGGATTGCGGTCAGCGATCCATTCGCAATTCATTTGAAACTTTGCACAGGGCCGTTACGCTTTCTGTTTGGGCGGCGGCTATCTACTCGCAGTCATCTGCAACTTCTCAGATTAGCGCCCCCTGCTGAATTAGGCCTGTATTTCAGAACCTCGTGTCGTGTGCACTATGCCATTAAATAATCATTGCACTGGAAAGGTTTACATCGTAAAAGGTGGCCACATTTTTTCATGTCGCTTATCCCTCAAAAGAAGAAAAATGGGTTAAACGATGTGGGACAGGTATGGTGAGGTGTCAGTGATGGGGGACAGGTATGGTGAGGTGTCAGTGATGTGGGACAGGTGAGGTATCAGTGATGTGGGACAGGTATGGTGAGGTGTCAGTGATGTGGGACAGGTATGGTGAGGTGTAAGTGATGTGGGACAGGTATGGTGAGGTGTAAGTGATGGGGGACAGGTATGGTGAGGTGTCAGTGATGTGCGACAGGTATGGTGAGGTGTCAGTGATGTGCGACAGGTATGGTGAGGTGTCAGTGATGTGGGACAGGTATGGTGAGGTGTCAGTGATGTGGGACAGGTATGGTGAGGTGTCAGTGATGGGGGACAGGTATGGTGAGGTGTCAGTGATGGGGGACAGGTATGGTGAGGTGTCAGTGATGTGGGACAGGTATGGTGAGGTGTCAGTGATGCAGGGCAGGTATGGTGAGGTGTCAGTGATGTGGGACAGGTGAGGTATCAGTGATGTGGGACAGGTATGGTGAGGTGTCAGTGATGTGGGACAGGTATGGTGAGGTGTAAGTGATGTGGGACAGGTATGGTGAGGTGTAAGTGATGGGGGACAGGTATGGTGAGGTGTCAGTGATGGGGGACAGGTATGGTGAGGTGTCAGTGATGTGGGACAGGTATAGTGAGGTGTCAGTGTTGCGGGACAGGTATGGTGAGGTGTCAGTGATGCAGGACAGGTATGGTGAGGTATCAGTGATGGGGGACAGGTATGGTGAGGTGTAAGTGATGGGGGACAGGTATGGTGAGGTGTCAGTGATGCGGGACAGGTATGGTGAGGTGTCAGTGATGTGGGACAGGTATGGTGAGGTGTCAGTGATGTGGGACAGGTATAGTGAGGTGTCAGTGATGTGGGACAGGAATGGTGAGGTGTCAGTGATGGGGGACAGGTATGGTGAGGTGTCAGTGATGTGGGACAGGTATGGTGAGGTGTAAGTGATGTAGGACAGGTATGGTGAGGTGTAAGTGATGGGGGACAGGTATGTTGAGGTGTAGATGATGTGGGACAGGTATGGTGAGGTGTCAGTGATGTGGGACAGGTATGGTGAGGTGTAAGTGATGGGGGACAGGTATGGTGAGGTGTAGATGATGTGGGACAGGTATGGTGAGGTGTCAGTGATGTGGGACAGGTATGGTGAGGTGTCTGTGATGTGGGACAGGTATGGTGAGGTGTAAGTGATGGGGGACAGGTATGGTGAGGTGTCAGTGATGGGGGACAGGTATGGTGAGGTGTCAGTGATGTGGGACAGGTATGGTGAGGTGTCAGTGATGTGGGACAGGTATAGTGAGGTGTCAGTGATGCGGGACAGGTATGGTGAGGTGTCAGTGATGTGAGACAGGTATGGTGAGGTGTAAGTGATGGGGGACAGGTATGGTGAGGTGTCATTGATGGGGGACAGGTATGGTGAGGTGTCAGTGATGTGGGACAGGTATGGTGAGGTGTAGATGATGTGGGACAGGAATGTGAGGTGTCAGTGATGTGGGACAGGTATAGTGAGGTGTCAGTGATGTGGGACAGGTATGGTGAGGTGCCAGTGATGTGGGACAGGTGAGGTGTCAGTGATGGGGGACAGGTATGGTGAGGTGTCAGTGATGGGGTACAGGTATGGTGAGGTGTCAGTGATGTGGGACAGGTATAGTGAGGTGTCAGTGATGTGGGACAGGTATGGTGAGGTGTCAGTGATGTGGGACAGGTATGGGGCGAGATGTACTAAAGGGAAAATGCGGTAAAACCCCCGTTTTACCGCATTTTCCTATGTACTAAAACCCGTTCGCCACGTCACCGCAGGGCAGGGTATCGCCACCTTTGGGTGGCGATACCCTATAGAAGCCTATGGGCTTCTTTTCGCCACCCGCCGCGTCGCCGCAACCCCGCCGCCTCGCCGACCCCCCCTCTCCCCCCTCCCTTGGGCTTACCTTCTTGCAGGTCCTCCTGGACCCCGGAAGGTAAGCCCTTCCTCCCCCTAGCAACGCAGCCGGACGTCCTTCCGGCTGCAGGGGGAGGAGGAAGCGCCGGGGACAGCTTGCTTAGCTGTCCCCGGCGTGAAAGCAACAAAAGCTGGCTGGGAGGTGACGGAGCCCCCCCGCAGACCACAGTACAGGTATCGCGGGGGGGCTCCGTCACCGCATCGCGATGCCAGCCGCATATGTTAGTACATATGCGGCGGCATCGCGGCGGGGGGGGCGCGAAGGGCGGCGATGTATTTTAATACATCCCGCCCACGGTGAGGTGTAAGTGATGTGGGACAGGTATGGTGAGGTGTCAGTGATGTGGGACAGGTATGGTGAGGTGTCAGTGATGTGGGACAGGTATAGTGAGGTGTCAGTGTTGCGGGACAGGTATGGTGAGGTGTCAGTGATGCGGGACAGGTATGGTGAGGTGTCAGTGATGTGGGACAGGTATGGTGAGGTGTCAGTGATGTGGGACAGGTATAGTGAGGTGTCAGTGTTGCGGGACAGGTATGGTGAGGTGTCAGTGATGCGGGACAGGTATGGTGAGGTGTCAGTGATACGGGACAGGTATGGTGAGGTGTAAGTGATGCAGGACAGGTATGGTGAGGTGTCAGTGATGTGGGACAGGTGAGGTGTAAGTGATGCGGGACAGGTATGGGGAGGTGTCAGTGATGCAGGACAGGTATGGTGAGGTGTCAGTGATGGGGGACAGGTATGGTGAGGTGTCAGTGATGTGGGACAGGTATGGTGAGGTGTCAGTGATGTCGGACAGGTATGGTGAGGTGTCAGTGATGGGGGACAGGTATGGTGAGGTGTCAGTGATGCGGGACAGGTATGGTGAGGTGTCAGTGATGGGGGACAGGTATGGTGAGGTGTCAGTGATGTGGGACAGGTATGGTGAGGTGTCAGTGATGTCGGACAGGTATGGTGAGGTGTCAGTGATGGGGGACAGGTATGGTGAGGTGTCAGTGATGCGGGACAGGTATGGTGAGGTGTCAGTGATGGGGGACAGGTATGGTGAGGTGTCAGTGATGTGGGACAGGTATAGTGAGGTGTCAGTGATGTGGGACAGGTATAGTGAGGTGTCAGTGATGTGGGACAGGTATGGTGAGGTGTCAGTGATGGGGGACAGGTATGAGGAGGTGTCAGTGATGTGGGACAGGTATGGTGAGGTGTCAGTGATGGGGGGACAGGTATGGTGAGGTGTAAGTGATGTGGGACAGGTATGGTGAGGTGTAAGTGATGTGGGACAGGTATAGTGAGGTGTCAGTGATGTGGGACAGGTATGGTGAGGTGTCAGTGATGGCGGACAGGTATGTTGAGGTGTCAGTGATGTGGGACAGGTATGGTGAGGTGTCAGTGATGTGGGACAGGTATAGTGAGGTGTCAGTGATGCGGGACAGGTATGGTGAGGTGTCAGTGATGCAGGGCAGGTATGGTGAGGTGTCAGTGATGTGGGACAGGTATAGTGAGGTGTCAGTTATGTGGGACAGGTATAGTGAGGTGTCAGTGATGTGGGACAGGTATAGTGAGGTGTCAGTGATGTGGGACAGGTATGGTGAGGTATCAGTGATGGGGGACAGGTATGGTGAGGTGTCAGTGATGTTGGACAGGTATGGTGAGGTGTCAGTGATGCAGGGCAGGTATGGTGAGGTGTCAGTGATGCAGGGCAGGTATGGTGAGGTGTCAGTGATGGGGGACAGGTATGGTGAGGTGTAAGTGATGTGGGACAGGTATGGTGAGGTGTCAGTGATGGGGGGACAGGTATGGTGAGGTGTAAGTGATGTGGGACAGGTATGGTGAGGTGTAAGTGATGTGGGACAGGTATAGTGAGGTGTCAGTGATGTGGGACAGGTATGGTGAGGTGTCAGTGATGGCGGACAGGTATGGTGAGGTGTCAGTGATGTGGGACAGGTATGGTGAGGTGTCAGTGATGTGGGACAGGTATGGTGAGGTGTCAGTGATGTGGGACAGGTATGGTGAGGTGTCAGTGATGGGGGACAGGTATGGTGAGGTGTAAGTGATGTGGGACAGGTATGGTGAGGTGTCAGTGATGGCGGACAGGTATGGTGAGGTGTAAGTGATGTGGGACAGGTATGGTGAGGTGTAAATGATGTGGGACAGGTATGGTGAGGTGTCAGTGATGGCGGACAGGTATGGTGAGGTGTAAGTGATGTGGGACAGGTATGGTGAGGTGTAAATGATGTGGGACAGGTATGGTGAGGTGTCAGTGATGGCGGACAGGTATGGTGAGGTGTCAGTGATGTGGGACAGGTATGGTGAGGTGTCAGTGATGGCGGACAGGTATGGTGAGGTGTCAGTAATGTGGGACAGGTATGGTGAGGTGTAAATGATGTGGGACAGGTATGGTGAGGTGTCAGTGATGGCGGACAGGTATGGTGAGGTGTAAGTGATGTGGGACAGGTATGGTGAGGTGTCAGTGATGGGGGACAGGTATGGTGAGGTGTAAGTGATGTGGGACAGGTATGGTGAGGTGTCAGTGATGGGGGACAGGTATGGTGAGGTGTAAGTGATGTGGGACAGGTATGGTGAGGTGTCAGTGATGTGGGACAGGTATGGTGAGGTGTCAGTGATGCAGGACAGGTATGGGGAGGTGTCAGTGATGAGGGACAGGTATGGTGAGGTGTCAGTGATGCGGGACAGGTATGGTGAGGTGTCAGTGATGGGGGACAGGTATGGTGAGGTGTCAGTGATGGGGGACAGGTATGGTGAGGTGTCAGTGATGCGGGACAGGAATGGTGAGGTTTCAGTGATGGGGGACAGGTATGAGGAGGTGTAAGTGATGTGGGACAGGTATGGTGAGGTGTCAGTGATGGGGGGACAGGTATGGTGAGGTGTCAGTGATGTGGGACAGGTATGGTGAGGTGTCAGTGATGTGGGACAGGTATGGTGAGGTGTCAGTGATGTGGGACAGGTATGGTGAGGTGTCAGTGATGGGGGGACAGGTATGGTGAGGTGTCAGTGATGTGGGACAGGTATGGTGAGGTGTAAGTGATGTGGGACAGGTATGGTGAGGTGTCAGTGATGTGGGACAGGTATGGTGAGGTGCAAGTGATGGGGTACAGGTATGGTGAGGTGTCAGTGATGCGGGGCAGGTATGGTGAGGTGTCAGTGATGTGGGACAGGTATGGTGAGGTGTCAGTGATGGGGGGACAGGTATGGTGAGGTGTCAGTGATGTGGGACAGGTATGGTGAGGTGTAAGTGATGTGGGACAGGTATGGTGAGGTGTCAGTGATGTGGGACAGGTATGGTGAGGTGCAAGTGATACGGGACAGGTATGGTGAGGTATCAGTGATGGGGGACAGGTATGGTGAGGTGTCAGTGATGTGGGACAGGTATGGTGAGGTGTAAGTGATGTGGGACAGGTATGGTGAGGTGTCAGTGATGGGGGACAGGTATGGTGAGGTGTCAGTGATGTGGGACAGGTATGGTGAGGTGTCAGTGATGGGGGGACAGGTATGGTGAGGTGTCAGTGATGTGGGACAGGTATGGTGAGGTGTAAGTGATGTGGGACAGGTATGGTGAGGTGTCAGTGATGTGGGACAGGTATGGTGAGGTGCAAGTGATACGGGACAGGTATGGTGAGGTGTAAGTGATGTGGGACAGGTATGGTGAGGTGTAAGTGATGGGGGACAGGTATGGTGAGGTGTAAGTGATGGGGGACAGGTATTTAAACAATGTGCAATATGTATTGTATTAATGGAATAGGGATTTCTAAATTCACACATGGGAGTTACGAATGTGCAAGTTTTCTTTTCTTTCTTTTTACATTTTTTCACAAACTTATTTTATAAACGTAATAATGACATTAGAGACATGTCCTATATACTTCTGGGACATTCTTCTATGTTTTGCTTTTAATGAGGGGTACAGGATGATTTCCCCAGTTTTCCATGGACTACATTCAGGTTGCGCCCTGTAGAATTAGCGCGCAGCATTTGGATCATGCCCATGAATTGTCGGTATGTGGCCATCGGAAGCGATATTCAAGGCAACGTGCAGCCAGCACCCAATGTGTAAGCTGCAATGGAACAGGATGGACATCACTCCTTCTTTGCCCCCTATGGGGTACATTTACTAAAATGGGAGTTCTATTGAAAATGGAATGTTGCCCATAGCAACCAATCAAATTGGTTGCTATGGGTTCTGTAGTCCTTATTGTAGTTCTTATATATTTAGCACCTTTTAGAAGATAGTAGGTAGAATCTGATTGGTTGCTACCTCCCCTTCCCCATCTGCCATGTGGCTAGCTGTGAGTGGAGCCCGGAGTCACAGAGCACAAGAAGAGGGTGGATCAGACATTGAAAGGGGAGATAAAGGAAAAGCTTGGAGAGATAGTACTAACCAATTAGCTCCTAACTGCCATGTTACAGGCTATGTTAAAAAATGACATGGCTGGTTGGTTAACAGTTTATCTCTCTCCAAGCTTTGATAGATCTCCCCACTGAGAGAGTCCAAGATACTGCACCCCAGCGGTTTTGCTGTATTCTTGGAGCGGGGTGGTGAGAACTCTTCCCTCTCAGATGTGTAGAGCAGGTGGCTCCCTACCTAGTCCCAGTCAGACTCACCACATTGCAGTCCTTTCTCAGGGAGTGGGAGGGGACACAAGCGCACGACTCACACCCTAAGTCCGCCCCAAAGTTCCAGAAGCCAGCTGCACATTCATCGCAGTTCTTGCCGACAATGTTTGCCCGGCAGGGGCAGTGCCCGGTCACTCTGTCGCAGTAACAGGTATCTCTCGTACAATGGGACTGCAGAGTACCCAACTCATTGCATGTGCAACCTGAGGGAGTAGTCAGAAAACAACGGGTGATCTGTGACTAGATTATCAATGTACAATTATGTATTATAAGTGATCATGATGCCCAACTAAAGCCAACATAGGAGAGACTGGCATATATATAATTCTATAGAAGATATTAATGTTCCTCAGTACTTACGGCGGCAGTTGCGCAGCATGGCGCTCCCAAAGTAACCAGCCTTGCACTCTCCGCAGTGATGCCCGTCGGTGTTGTAGAGGCACTTCAAGCACATTCCAGTACGCGAGTCACATGACTCGGGGTCGCTGGGGTCAATGTTGTTGTTACATTGGCAAGGACGGCATTCTCCGCCTTCTTGGTCTGGATTCCCAAAGTATCCAGGGGAGCATTGGTCACACCGGGATCCTGAACAATTAGACATCCATGTCAGCCGGGTTAGTAGACTGTCTCCAAACCGTCGGCTGGAGCACCATTGTCTACCTTTCCCAAAAATGCCACCACACCTTGCCTTGGGGCCACCATAGTTACAGGGAATACATATAGATGACCGGCAGTTGATCAGAATAATGACACCAGCATCCCGATGAAGAGATTCCTGACAGGGGTCAGGTTAGTATACTCCACTGCGCCGCTCATACCCAACTACCGCACCCCACAACCTAACCATATCCCCCCTTCTAAGTGCCTAACCCCCCTCCCCACAGCCTAACCTCTTCCTTCTTCTGCCCCCCAACCTAACACAAAGGGCCTTATTCTGGTTCCAAAACCATGTGCACTGCAGGTGGGGCAGATGTAACTTGTGCATAGACAATTAGATTTGGGTGGGGTTTTACTTCAAAGTGAGATCTATATTGCAGTGTAGAAATAAAGCAGCCAGTATTTACCCTGCACAGAAACAAAATAACTCACCCAAATCTAACTCTCTGCACATGTTACATCTGCCCCACCTGCAGTGCACATGGTTTTGTCCATATGAGAAGGAATTTGCCTCTGAGAGTGAACCAGAATTAGGCCCTAAATCCCTTCCTAGTGCCTAACCCTATCTCTCTGCATCCTAACCCTAACTCCCCCCCCCCCCCTTGCAGCCTAACCCCGAATCCCCCCTAGTGCTTAACCCTGACCCCCTCTCCCCCAGCTGCAGGAATGTAGACATGTAGCTGCATCCCTCTCACCTCCATAGCCAGGTGCACACAGACACACTATGTGGTTGGAATCTCGGTCAGTGTAACAGGAGCTGCCATGGTAGTTGTCTGTGCCAGGATACCCAGGACAGGGACATGGGCGACACTGCTGACCGGACCCCAGAATGGGATCGCCATAGTAACCATCCAAACACCTGAAGAAAACAACCATCACCAGGTGCACCAATTCCATTAGTCTAGTTATACTAATGTCCTGGAACTCACTTGTCACAGTGTCGCCCGCTGGTGTGGTCACGGCATCTGAGGCAGGCCCCGGTCTTGGGGTCACATTCTTCAGAATGCCCATTGCATTGGCACGGCTTGCAGTGTGGGAAGCCCCATTGCCCTGGCAAGCACTGGTCGCACTGTCTACCCGCCACACTGCTCTGGCACTGGCACTGCCCTGTTGCCGGGTTACAGAACCTGGATGTGGAACCTTGAAGGTGGCAGTCACACTCTGTGGAGGAATAATAAAGGACCTTGGTTATAACATATAACAGGATCGCTGAGGATTGCTGCTCCTTACATTTATTCTATGCGGAGACTTGTAGTTCTCAGAGCTGGGAGGCCACAGATGTCTGATTTACGTGGTACTGAACCATGGAACACGGACAGAAGAAGTTCACTCACTGCTGCATCCATATGGGCCAAATCCATAGGTACCGGGAGCACATTGGTCACATCGCTGACCAATCACGTTGGGTTTGCACATACACTGTCCTCCTATTTTATCACACACTGCGCTGAGTGATCCCTGCAGGTTACAGAGACAAGCTGCAAATACAAAGACAAAGCATGAAAAACAGCGCCCCCTGCTGGAGGGACACAGTGAGGCAAGATCCATAGTTACATACAGTCAAAATGCAGTTGTGATGATGGAACTAATAATTATCAATAGAATACAAAGATGAGTAAAATCACCATGTAAACCCTGGACTGGTTTCCACCATAAAATGGACACCGCAATTCTGACCACCTCTTACACTGAGGAGGCTGCAGTTGGAACCCAACCCATATATCCAGTATTATCAACAGGGTTCCCTAAGGTCAATACCCGGTACTTGTGAGTTATCTGGGCGCCCGATTTCTAAATCGGGTCGGATCGGGCACATCGCATCGCATCGCATGTGACCATCGGATGCGATGCGATGACCCGATTTTTCCATAGGAATCAATGTTAAAATGGACTGAGTCCATTTTAACATGGAATTCAATGGGAAAAAGGGGTCCTTTTCATACCCCTACTATCCAAGTGGGCATGGAGTTGGATATAAACCTGTGGCGAGCGTAGCGAGCCACCGAGCCCGAAGCGTGGCGAGCGTAGCGAGCCCCGCGAGGGGACACAGAATACCGTCCCCTCGCGGGGCTCGCTTCGCTCGCCACGCTTCGCTCGCCACGCTTCGGGCTCGGTGGCTCGCTACGCTCGCCACAGGTTTATATCCAACTCCATGCCCACTTGGATAGTAGGGGTATGAAAAGGACCCCTTTTTCCCATTGAATTCCATGTTAAAATGGACTCCGTCCATTTTAACATTGATTCCTATGGAAAAATCGGGTCATCGCATCCGATGGTCGCATGCGATGCGATGCGATATCGCATCGCATCTGATTGTATGCCTTAACTTAAGGCATACAATCAAAAAATCGGGCGCCCAGATAACTCATAAGTACCCAATACCCATTATACCAAAACAGTAACAGCAAATATACCAAGATAATTCTCACACAAAAATCATCCCAACATCCTCATTCACGTCATTAACCACAAATACGGTTTCCTCTCATGAACCGTTATCGTCCAAATGTGAAATAAAATCCTTCTTCTCGCCTAAACTGTCATATTCCCCAAAAAAATTAATAAATCCCATACACTCACATGGAACAACTTTCCTGGAATTACTATGCTCAAAATCAACTGGGACGCACCTTCATCAACAGCCAATCACAAGTGATTTCCCACTCTGGCCATTTGTGATTGGCTGGTGGTAAGTATAGTTCATCTTGGTTGGGAGTGGTTGGATCTTTTTTATGGGGATGTTTGGGTTATCGCTACCTAGGGTCAAGGGAGAACAGACGTTTTTATGTTCTGTTTAGAAAAGTGGTGAATGTGTTTTTGGGGATCATTTTTTTTACTTTATTTCAAAATTGTTCTTTAGATTTTTTATGGGATAATGGACAAGGGTCTTAAATACTATTATAATGGGTATAGGAATCTGGTAACTTTTTTTAGAAATCGTGGTGGCACGCGGTCTTTATGAACCAGTAGGAATCGGCATAGGTATTTTAACCATTGATGTACCAATGGCAGTTAAATTAGATGGTATGAAACATTGATGGGGAACCATTGGTTTTGCCCATCCATGGTTAACCCTGCTCTATTACTCACAGGACAGCAGCCAATCAGAGTTGGTGCAGTGCTTTACAAGAGGCACCAGGGGGTAGAACTATGGTCCTTGTCCCAGTGCCACAGAGACACAAAAACTTTGCAGGGCTCGGTGCCAATGATGAAGGAAAAGCATTGAATCAATAGAAAAATATCGATCATCATTAGTTAACAATCGATGGTTATTAGCCATCGATGGCCATTCTTAGACACTAATCCTTCACTAAGAAACCTGGGGCTAGATTACACTACACTGCCCTTGTTGCCATGGATACCAGCCAAACTTATCTTGCAATAGGACTGGATGAAGATTTGGGTGGTGCGCACACTACGTGTTTGGCCAGTGGCAGCTGCAGGGGGGCAGCAGCACAGTCCAAAATTCAAATAGGGGAGCAACAGCCACTGCCATTACAGTAAGTCAATTTGTAATGACAGTTGGTGGCCGTGGTTTGAATTTTGAACTGTGCTGCAGCCCCTCCTCTGGAGCGGTCACTGGCTGCTACATTAAATGTATACTTCTGTTTTTGGGCCAGGATCCCGTTACTCACGCAGAGCTCCGTCGTGGATGATGGCTGAGATGCTGCAGATCAGCTTGATGCACATCTCTGCAAGTACCGGCATGGTGGCCATCTGGAAGGACTCCAGACACCTGTAGTTTTCCATTTCCTCTCGGTGATGCACAGAGACGGGGTCGTTCCCATGGAAGCCAGGCAGCTCGGAGAACTTTGGCAGCAGGACCAGCTGTGAGACACGTGGGAGACATTACTTTATGGTCTGATGAAGCATTCAGGGAGACTGTGAATGAGGAGGGCGCGTACTGTTCTGTATGAGAGGCGCGTCACAAAACTCACTAACGGCCAACTGTGAATGAGCCCCAATGCAGTCACATTAAATATACAGTGTATGTAATAGGCTGCACTATATTATATACCTGTATTTTCATCACACCTCCCCTGGAATGCAGCAGACTTCATGTGTCCAGCAATGTTCTGGATAGCAGCGGACATTTTCTTGTAGCCCACATTCCCTTTTGCCTTCTCCCTAGTGTGATGACATCACTATGTTGTGCCCGCCCAGCCTAGCTTCAGGGAGATTGCTAAGACTCTTCAGGGAGTCAGGGAGATCACCACTATTTCAGGGAGTCTCCCCTACATTTATGTATCAATTAGGAATTAATTCTCGTACTTAGGGCCTAATTCAGTCCCGCTTGGTAGGCAGCGTATATTCACTGCCTACTAACTGCCTACCATTAACCCCGCCCGCCGGGTGTTCGAATGCCCGCCCCCCGTTGCCAAGCAAATGTCCGGCCCTGCATGCGAATGGATGTGTATTCTTACATGCAGCTGATGGTCGCCGTCATGGAATGTATTTTTTACCCGTTCGCAAATAAAAGTCTGGACTGCCTTTCATATGCCTCGGATATGGGCAAATTCAGGATGGCGCTGATGTCGTGTGACGTCTGCTGCACGTCGCCATGCAAGCTTCAACACACCTGCGTTCACATAGGGATACCCAGGGTTTTTGTTATTTATTATAAAATGTATTTGCATAAGGGAAGACCACACCTCCTGTGATTAGGCCACGCCCCTGAAAAAATGACCGGCTGACCACTACAGCCCTTTACAGTCCACTGGCTCCGTAGCATCTACGGCAACTGAGAACACTGCAGAGATCCTACCGGGAATCAGTATCTCCTAGTGAACGTAGCAATACACGGTAATGTGCGGTAATACTGTGCATGGAAGCGGGGGAAAGGTCTACTGTGTCTAGGCAACAGTCATTAGGGCAACACCAAATTGTTGACATGTAATAGATTGACACAGACAAAAGGTCGACATGCACTGTTAACATTGACAGCGAAACGGAATATGCTGCGCTATATTAGAAACTGTAAATAAATAAATAAATAATTGACAAATTTCAACAGATACTAGGTTGACACAAGTAAAAGGTTGACATGATAATAGTCGACGCATGAAAAGGTTAACATGAGTTGTTTTTTTACTTTGGCATACATCACCCTCCAGGTGGACTACGGGGAGTCATGTGAGGGAACGTACTGCACTAATTGGAGGTACATTGCCCATGGACAATACATTAACCAGTAAAAAACTCATGTCGACATATTTATTGCGTCAACCTTTTCCATGCCGATCTGCTTGTGTTGCACTTTCGACCACATCGAGCTAATGCACGGAGACCTTTTGTCTGTGTCGACTTAGTGCATGTTGACTTTTTGGTGTTGACCTACGGACTGTCTATCTATCTGGACACCGTAGACTTGGCCTAGACAATCTGTGGCTCTCAGCTGTTGTGAAACTACAAGTCCCAGCATGATATTAGGGAATGCTAAGTTCTGATATTAGGGAATGCTAAAAGTCCCAGTTCTGATATTAGGGAATGCTAAAACTGTGGCAAGGCATGCTGGGATGTGTAGTTTGACAGCAGCTGGAGAGCCAGAGGTTGGCTAGGCCTGCCATAGACCTTTCCTTATTCCACACCCACCGTGCATAAGCCAAAGTAACATGCGTTTTCCTCCAATTTCTGCCCGTTATTCTCTGTCATAGCCAAACATAATTCCAAAATATATTAAAAAGAAAAACACAGCATTACTAAGTACAGTGATGGGGCCTACACACAGATCGCTCAGCACACAGCGCAGCTCAGCACACACACAGCAACGTGCAGCGCTGCTCAGCACACACACATACACAGCGATGTGCAGCGCTGCTCAGCACACACACACAGCGACGTGCAGCGCTGCTCAGCACACACACACACAGCGACGTGCAGCGCTGCTCAGCACACACACACACAGCGCTGCTCAACACACACACACAGCGACGTGCAGTGGTGCTCAGCACACACACAGCGACGTGCAGCGCTGCTCAGCACACACACATACAGCGACGTGCAGCCCTGCTCAGCACACACACAGCGACGTGCAGCGCTGCTCAGCACACATACACACAGCGGCATGCAGCGCTGCTCAGCACACACACACACAGCGACGTGCAGCGTTGCTCAGCACACACACACACACACACACAGCGACGTGCAGCGCTGTGTGCTGAGCTTGCTGTCAGTGTCAGTGTTCTCAGGTGAGAGAACGCTGTTAATGACGATATTTATGGTCCCTGCTCATTCTTCTTCCTACCGGCGACTGCACCGCGTGGGGCCGCGCACCACTATCGCTGGCCCTCACACACACAGCGACGTGCATCGCTGCTCAGCACACACACAGCGACGTGCAGCGCTGCTCAGCACACACACACAGCGCTGCTCAGCACACACACAGCGACGTGCAGCGCTGCTCAGCACACACACACAGCGACGTGCAGCGCTGCTTAGCACACACACACACAGCGACATGCAGCGCTGTGTGCTGAGCTTGCTGTCAGTACCAGTGTTCTCCAGTGAGAGAACGCTGGTAATGACGAGATTTATGGTCCCTGCTCATTCTTCCTTCTACCAGCAACTGCACCGCATAGGGCCGTGCACCACTATCGCTGGCTCTTAGGGGCAAACGCAGGATTTTCAGAAGGGGGTTTCCAGAGAGGGGCGGAGCAAAGCACGGAGATGGACACTTAGGTGACCCAGTATATGCCGGGTCAGTTTGAGTATTATAGATAGACCAAATGTATATAAATAATACTACTAATAATAAAATAAATAAATAAATATATATATATATATATATACACACACACATAGGTAAGGATGGGTGGGCAAGAACACACTCAGCACGGCACTCCTGGTATACATATATATATATACACACACACACACACACACACATATATATATATATATATGTATATATATATATATATACACATACAGCATACCTCCCAACTGTCACGATTTTAGAGGGACAGTCCCGATTTTCGGGTCCAGTCCCGCTGTCCTACCCGCGGCAGGCATTGTCCCGCTGCGGGGGGGGGGGGGGGGGGTGACAGTTGGGAGATCCCCAATCTAGTAGAATAGACGCAGCGTCTATTCTCGTATGAAAATGAGGTTGCGGCTAATTAGCATAAGCCGCGCCCTCATTTGCATATGCCCCGCCCCTTTTCGGACGCGCGAGTGTCCCTATTTCATACGGACAGAAGTTGGGAGGTATGCATACAGGGGCGTCAACAGCAGTGTAGACCCCTGGGCATAGCAATGTATTAGGGCCCCTACCGGGTGGGGGGTGCTATGAGCGGAAGCTTTGATATCCCACGGGAGGTAGGGGGTATTATATCAGCCGCTCAGCATGTAGGGCCTGGATCAGTAATTTCCACTAATTACCCCTTTACTGCACAGATGGTGGGAGATGGGGTGGGAGATGGGGGCATTGGGCTGAATGAAGGGGCCCTGATACATAACTTTCAGGGTGGTAGAGGATGTTTCATATGCAGAGGAGGGGTGTATAGTGGAGTGGGCTTATTATTCATAATTTTTTGGTGGGAGGACAGCTTGCTTGACTGCAGATATCTCCAGTTCCCGGAAACAGATTTCTTAGATTGTAATGGAATTAAAAACTAAAGAATCCCACCTACCAAATGGTATTGGGGACTAGGGGATCAGAGTTCAGGAGGCAGAGCAATCTGCCAACGAGTATATAAAACTACATACCAGGTGTGTGGAGCTGGAGCAGTAATCAGCTGCTGGAAGGCTGATATCTCTGGTTCTGGGAACAGTAGAGACAATAAACTAGTATCCATCAAAGAGGGAGAGTCCCAGCTTTTGGAATATACCCTCAGAAAAACTCTAAGTCAGAAAGAAACTGAAATATCTGACTGGGAAGAGCAACTAACAGGCTTGGATGGTTGGATGGGGACCACTGCTTTGAAGTCAGATATCTCCGGTTCCCCAGGGCTGATTTTTAAAATTCTTGTACCCTTGGAAAGAGGAGACCCTCAGCTTTCAGAGTAGGGCATTTAGATTCCTGGGGGGTTTTCTGGGTACTCAGAACCCCCCCCCCCCCTGCGTGCGCTACTGGCCCTCACACACACACACAGCGACGTGCAGCGCTGTGTGCTGAGCTTGCTGTCAGTACCAGTGTTCTCCAGTGAGAGAACCCTATTAATGACGAGATTTAGGGTCCCTGCTCATTCTTCCTTCTACCGGCGACAGCACCGCGCACCACTATCGCTGGCCCTCACACACAGCGATGTAGGGCCCTTTGCTACATGATCTGCTCAGATCGCCCAGAAGATGGCTATAAATCGCTATGTGTGTAGGCCTATAAGACTAGCTTGGGAAGGGGTTAATGTAATTAAACCAATATTAAAGGGAAAACCATTTAATTCTGTCCTACAACAATATGCAAATATATATAAACACATCGCTATCAAACATCTTGGTTTAACTATTAAACTTCATTTTTGTATACCCGTATATACTCGAGTATAAGTCGGCTTATACTCGAGTATATATGGTATTTAGTTTACAAAGACAAATGTACTTGGGACTTTATTCTGGTCCGTTCGTATGGCCAAGTGCGTTCGCAGAATGTTCGCCGGCTGCACGCATCCAACCTGGCAGCCGGTGGGCGTGGGGCGACCCATTAGCATATGGGAACACCCGACGTTTCATCAACATTCCCATGGGAACGCTGGACGTTCTCCTGCTAATGCGGCCGTGACTGACATGCGCATACCCTTACCCGTTTTTTAACGGTCTGTACCGGCTAAATCAGAGTGTACTGAATGTACCGAATTTTGGAAGATTCAGACCTTCACACCATTTATTAGGCACGGCGCAGAACGAAATGGTAATTCATTCTGCACAATCTGGCCTCACTCCGGCACCCTCTCCATTCCCAGGGGTGCATTGCGACGGCCGCGGGTCCCGGCAGCGCGCGGCGGTGTCATGACGTCACGCAGCCGGCGGACCGTCCCGCACTGGCCGATCCACAGCATAGAGCGTGGTCATGAGGCTCAGGTGGTCATATATGGAGCTATGTGTGTGTGCAAGGGGAGTGTTGCGAGTGTTTTTATATATATATATATATATATATATATATATATTAATATAAAAATGCCCAGTACGCATTCGGAAAGTGGTGTGGACACCCCCCCTTTACCCTTTACCAATGGACACACCCCTTTTCGAATATGTACCGATTTTTAACATTCATATGTTGGAGGGTATGCATGCGGGGGGATGCCAGCTGATATCTCCGGATGTCAGCTGCCCACCCAGTTCCTCCTGAACATGCAGACATATGTAAGGTTGCAATGAGCGAATCAACCAGAATACCCCTCTTGGAGTGTTGTCTTTTATGTCTCCAGCTATTGATGTTCTAGTGCTTTGTGCAGTACTAGTACATCCCAGGAGGTGGCAGTGTTGTGCTAATGTCATTCTCTTCTATCCTTAATTAGCTGGAAATAATTCAATCATTTCATGATTTTGCCGTTGATGGTCTCTTATAGATGGCATTACTGCCTCACAGCACTGAGGTCATGGGTTCTATCCTCACCATGTGTTATATATACGGGGCAGTACGGACGGTGTAATGGTTACATTACTGCCTCACAGCACTGAGGTCATGGGTTCTATCCTCACCATGTGTTATATATACGGGGCAGTACGGATGGTGTAATGGTTAGCATTACTGCCTCACAGCGCTGAGGACATGGGTTCTATCCCCACCATGTGTCATATATACGGGGCAGTACGGACGGTGTAATGGTTACATTACTGCCTCACAGCGCTGAGGTCATGGGTTATATATATACGGGGCAGTACGGATGGTGTAATGGTTACATTACTGCCTCACAGCGCTGAGGTCATGGGTTCTATTCCCACCATGTGTTATATATACGGGGCAGTACGGATGGTGTAATGGTTAGCATTACTGCCTCACAGCGCTGAGGTCATGGGTTCTATTCCCACCATGTGTTATATATACGGGGCAGTACGGATGGTGTAATGGTTACATTACTGCCTCACAGCGCTGAGGTCATGGGTTCTATCCCCACCATGTGTTATATATACGGGGCAGTACGGATGGTGTAATGGTTACATTACTGCCTCACAGCACTGAGGTCATGGGTTCTATTCCCACCATGTGTTATATATACGGGGCAGCACGGATGGTGTAATGGTTAGCATTACTGCCTCACAGCGCTGAGGTCATGGGTTCTATCCCCACCATGTGTTATATATACGGGGCAGTATGGACGGTGTAATGGTTATATTACTGCCTCACAGCACTGAGGTCATGGGTTCTATTCCCACCATGTGTTATATATACGGGGCAGCACGGATGGTGTAATGGTTAGCATTACTGCCTCACAGCGCTGAGGTCATGGGTTCTATCCCCACCATGTGATATATATACGGGGCAGTACGGATGGTGTAATGGTTACATTACTGCCTCACAGCACTGAGGTCATGGGTTCTATCCCCACCATGTGTTATATATACGGGGCAGTATGGACGGTGTAATGGTTATATTACTGCCTCACAGCACTGAGGTCATGGGTTCTATTCCCACCATGTGTTATATATACGGGGCAGTACGGATGGTGTAATGGTTACATTACTGCCTCACAGCACTGAGGTCATGGGTTCTATCCCCACCATGTGTTATATATACGGTGCAGTACGGACGGTGTAATGGTTACATTACTGCCTCACGGTAACAATAGCCCCGCGGTCACAGGGGATCTGCAGGGCTATTGTCATGCCAAACAAACACCCCACCTCCCCCCCACCGCCACCGCCCATGCCCCCGTGCCCTACTTTCCGCTGTCCTTCAGTGCCCTCCTGGCTTCTGCTGAAATGAACCATCATAAAATGTCCACCCCCATAGAGCAGACTGTTCTCTGGTAAATCCATGCTCACATTTGGTGAGTGGATTGCAGGAGAGACCCTCTCCACAATGATACCTTTATGAGTGGTCAAGCGCCGTCAATTCCTGTTTTTAGTTTGAGGAGTTGTTACAGTGAGGATTTCCAAGTGGTCCTCCTCGGGGATTGAGGCTGCATGGACTTATAGCGCCTTGGGACTTTTCTGTATTTGTTTTATGTTCTCTGAAACTGTCTGCTCTACGGGTCGGACATTTTGGTATGGTCTGTGTTTCATACCAGCAGAAGCCAGAAGGGGAGCCGGCTGCGGGTCCCTGGCACTGAAGGACAGTGGAAAGTAAGGCTAGGGGGCATAGGCGGCAGAGGGGGGGTGTTTGTTATCTTTACTGAGGGGGGGCTGCAGAAATTTTTGGTGGGGGGGCGCGGTTTTGATAGTTACGCCACTGGGAATATGTGTGCGCTACACAAGAAACTGTTAATACATAAATATAAATAAATAAATTTTTGCGCTTGGTGCATGCGGCCCCAGCGTACAGAATGTTCGCCAGGTGCATCCACCCAACCTTGCGACTGGTGGGCGGCAGGGGGGTTGCTGTGGGGTGGCCAATTAGCATATGGGAACACCCAGCGTTTCATGGGCGTTCCCATGAGAATTCTGGGCGTTCTCATGCTAATAGGCCAATGACATGGCATGTCTCTGCAGGAGTCCGCCTAGGTGAGCCAGTCCCTGCAAGAGTCCGCCTAGGTGAGCCAGTCCCTGCAGGAGTCCGCCTATGTGAGCCAGTCCCTGCAGGAGTCCGCCTATGTGAGCCAGTCTCTGTGGGAGTCCGCCTAGGTGAGCCAGTTCCTGCAGGAGTCCGCCTATGTGAGCCAGTCCCTGCAGGAGTCCGCCTAGGTGAGTCAGTTCCTGCAGGAGTCCGCCTATGTGAGCCAGTCTCTGTGGGAGTCCGCCTAGGTGAGTCAGTTCCTGCAGGAGTCCGCCTATGTGAGCCAGTCCCTGCAGGAGTCCGCCTAGGTGAGCCAGTTCCTGCAGGAGTCCGCCTTTGTGAGCCAGTCTCTGTGGGAGTCCGCCTAGGTGAGTCAGTTCCTGCAGGAGTCCGCCTATGTGAGCCAGTCCCTGCAGGAGTCCACCTATGTGAGCCAGTCTCTGTGGGAGTCCGCCTAGGTGAGCCAGTTCCTGCAGGAGTCCGCCTATGTGAGCCAGTCCCTGCAGGACTCCGCCTATGTGAGCCAGTCCCTGCAGGAGTCCGCCTATGTGAGCCAGTCTCTGTGGGAGTCCGCCTAGGTGAGCCAGTTCCTGCAGGAGTCCGCCTATGTGAGCCAGTCCCTGCAGGAGTCCGCCTAGGTGAGCCAGTTCGTGCAGGAGTCTGCCTATGTGAGCCAGTCCCTGCAGGAGTCCGCCTATGTGAGCCAGTCTCTGTGGGAGTCCGCCTAGGTGAGCCAGTCCCTGCAGGAGTCCGCCTAGGTGAGCCAGTTCCTGCAGGAGTCCGCCTATGTGAGCCAGTCCCTGCAGGACTCCGCCTATGTGAGCCAGTCCCTGCAGGAGTCCGCCTAGGTGAGCCAGTTCCTGCAGGAGTCTGCCTATGTGAGCCAGTCCCTGCAGGAGTCCGCCTAGGTGAGCCAGTTCCTGCAGGAGTCCGCCTATGTAAACCAGTCCCTGCAGGACTCCGCCTATGTGAGCCAGTCCCTGCAGGAGTCCGCCTATGTGAGCCAGTCCCTGCAAGAGTCCGCCTAGGTGAGCCAGTCCCTGCAGAACTCCGCCTATGTGAGCCAGTCCCTGCAGGACTCCGCCTATGTGAGCCAGTCCCTGCAGGAGTCCGCCTATGTGAGCCAGTCCCTGCAGGAGTCCGCCTAGGTGAGCCAGTCCCTGCAGGACTCCGCCTATGTGAGCCAGTCCCTGCAGGAGTCCGCCTATGTGAGCCAGTCCCTGCAGGAGTCCGCCTAGGTGAGCCAGTTCCTGCAGGAGTCCGCCTATGTGAGCCAGTCCCTGCAGGAGTCCGCCTATGTGAGCCAGTCCCTGCAGGAGTCCGCCTATGTGAGCCAGTCCCTGCAGGAGTCCGCCTATGTGAGCCAGTCCCTGCAAGAGTCCGCTTAGGTGAGCCAGTCCCTGCAGGACTCCGCCTAGGTGAGCCAATCCCTGCAGGAGTCCGCCTATGTGAGCCAGTCCCTGCAGGACTCCGCCTATGTGAGCCAGTCCCTGCAGGAGTCCGCCTAGGTGAGCCAGTCCCTGCAGGAGTCCGCCTAGGTGAGCCAGTCCCTGCAGGAGTCCGCCTATGTTAGCCAGTCCCTGCAGGACTCCGCCTATGTGAGCCAGTCCCTGCAGGACTCCGCCTATGTGAGCCAGTCCCTGCAGGAGTCCGCCTATGTGAGCCAGTCCCTGCAGGAGTCCGCCTATGTGAGCCAGTCCCTGCAGGACTCCGCCTATGTGAGCCAGTCCCTGCAGGAGTCCGCCTATGTGAGCCAGTCCCTGCAGGAGTCCGCCTATGTGAGACAGTCCCTGCAGGAGTCCGCCTATGTGAGACAGTCCCTGCAGGAGTCCGCCTAGGTGAGCCAGTCCCTGCAGGAGTCCGCCTATGTGAGACAGTCCCTGCAGGAGTCCGCCTATGTGAGACAGTCCCTGCAGGAGTCCGCCTAGGTGAGCCAGTCCCTGCAAGAGTCCGCCTAGGTGAGACAGTCCCTGCAGGAGTCCACCTAGGTGAGCCAGTCCCTGCAGGAGTCCGCCTATGTGAGCCAGTCCCTGCAGGAGTCCGCCTATGTGAGCCAGTCCCTGCAGGACTCCGCCTATGTGAGCCAGTCCCTGCAGGAGTCCGCCTATGTGAGCCAGTCCCTGCAGGAGTCCGCCTAGGTGAGCCAGTCCCTGCAGGAGTCCGCTTAGGTGAGCCAGTCCCTGCAGGAGTCCGCCTATGTGAGCCAGTCCCTGCAGGAGTCCGCCTATGTGAGCCAGTCCCTGCAGGACTCCGCCTATGTGAGCCAGTCCCTGCAGGAGTCCGCCTATGTGAGACAGTCCCTGCAGGAGTCCGCCTATGTGAGACAGTCCTGCAGGAGTCCGCCTATGTGAGACAGTCCCTGCAGGAGTCCGCCTAGGTGAGCCAGTCCCTGCAGGAGTCCGCTTAGGTGAGCCAGTCCCTGCAGGAGTCCGCCTATGTGAGCCAGTCCCTGCAGGACTCCGCCTATGTGAGCCAGTCCCTGCAGGACTCCGCCTATGTGAGCCAGTCCCTGCAGGAGTCCGCCTATGTGAGCCAGTCCCTGCAGGAGTCCGCCTTTGTGAGACAGTCCCTGCAGGAGTCCGCCTAGGTGAGCCAGTCCCTGCAGGAGTCCGCTTAGGTGAGCCAGTCCCTGCAGGAGTCCGCCTATGTAAGCCAGTCCCTGCAGGACTCCGCCTATGTGAGCCAGTCCCTGTAGGACTCCGCCTATGTGAGCCAGTCCCTGCAGGAGTCCGCCTATGTGAGCCAGTCCCTGCAGGACTCCGCCTATGTGAGCCAGTCCCTGCAGGAGTCCGCCTATGTGAGCCAGCTTGCTGACTCGCAGAATGTGCATGTAACTAAAGCCTAGTTTTGAGCTTCACTTTCATTCAATTAAAAATAAATAAAGTTTTAAAAAAATGTAACCTAAATTAAATGTTATTGGACCATTGTGTTACTTTAGAAATAGACTCCCCCCCCCCCCCCCATACAAATGTACGGGGAAGCCATTGCTGTCAATTTTACCAACGTCAACTGTTGCAATCTTAACTATGCAAAATTGCCATTACGTTCAACATAACAACCAATCAAATGATGCCATATGTATTGGACAATAAAAAAAAAAAAATGAAAGCCAATGTCCGATTGGTTGACTTTTATTTTTTGACAGTTACCTATTGATCCATTTTAATAAATTGGCCGCAAAGCATGTACCCAGATAAGGGAGACCAGACTCACCGAGTCGATGAGGATAAAGGCCCCCGGGTGGCGATTGGCGGCTTCCAAGCGCTGGAAGCGGATGCTGATTTCATACTGGTTGTTTGTTTCGAAGCAGAAAGGTTTGGGCAGGACCAGATACCTGGGAAGCACAGATTATAAAGAGCATTGGTTATATCCATCTGCAGCATGTCGGATTGTTATTCCCAATGATATACTCATTAATCCAAACATATACAAAGACCTGTAAATGGATTATTCGAGAGTGTTAATATTACACCCTCAAAGTGACCCCTACAGTCGAGCTATGAATATCTTGGGGCAGGTTAGGAAAAACTTACCCCATCATGGGGCAGTACAGTCATACCAGCACTATTTATTTAGCACTTGCTAATTTGCAAAAAGTGGACAAATGGGTATCGCTAAGCCCCGGTCCCAATGAAAGGGCACAGGATGTGGGGGAGATGTATCTAAACTTGGGGAGAGATAAAGTACTGTGTGATCAGCACCTAACTGCCATTTTTCAAACACAGCCTGTAACATGGTTGTTAGAAGTTAATTGCCTGGTACGCTATCTCTCCACAATTTGACAAATCTCCCCATGGGGCAGCGATGGTCCTGTCCTTGCTTGCACCAACCACCGTATCTTTATGGGAGGAGTATGGGTATTATAGAAGTTTATTTATCTCAGCATTAGCGTATGCCCTATAGAGTGTAAGCTTAAAGGCAGGTCCCTCTTACCTCTGCGCCTGCCTGTAACTGTTCTATTATTTATTATTATTATTTATTACCAGTTATTTATATAGCGCACACATATTCCGCAGCGCTGTACAGAGAATCGTTGAACATTCACATCAGTCCCTGCCCCAGCGGAGCTTACAATCTATGTTCCTTACCACATATACATGCACACAGACATTCTAGGGTTAATTTTGTGTTGAGGCAATTATCCTACCAGTATATTTTTGGAATATTACTGCTGGATCTACAATAAGTGAATGTAATAATCCGAGTGTCTACAGTAGTTGTCGGTGCGCTCTGGTTTTCTTTCTGCGTAGTGTATATTATGTTATGTTCTGTCTGCATTACATGTTTCATGTGTTACGGTATGGCTTCATTTCTCACCTCTCGGCATGTGCCAGCTTTTCCCTGTACATCTGCTCAAAGGGCAGCACGTTCCCGCACCGTGGGCTCATGGGTAATATCTGTGACGTCACACTGACGATGGCTTCCCAGTCCTCAGCCGACTAGAAAGAGAAACCGTTCGGAATCACCAATAAACCTCGTTCTTTCCATAGAATAAAGGGATTTTGTAAAGAGAAAAAAAACGTGGACAAAATACAGAGGCTCATTTATTAATGAATGATAAAACTCCATAAATGGTCCGCCAGCCAATCAGCCCCCAACTGCCAGGTATGCAGCACCCAACTGCCATGTGCTCCACTCCCAAATGTCACATGTCCAGCTGTCCAACTGTCACGTGTTTCAAAAATGACAGCTGTGAACTGATTGGCTGAAGCACCATTTACCATACACACAGTTTTATCAATCACAATGAGTTTTAGTAAATGAGACCCATAATATTGTATGAATTATGTTACATTGACAGTGTCATACCTCAGGCTCATATCGGATCATGATGTCATAGTCCATGGGGTAAGGTATGTTGTCGATGTTAAATAGCAGGCCAGCTCCATCTCTGACCCGCGCGAAGCCAGGCCCAGTCCAGGTGATCATGTGATCTGGCGAGTGCTCCCGTCGGATTACCTCAGTGTCCGGCTGCAGGGGATATAAATCAGATGCTGATACCAGTCCGAGTGACGGAGTCTCACCTACACCCCCCCCCCCCCCCACACACACACCCCACACACACACCCCCCATACCCCCCCCCCCACACACACACACACACACACAAGCTCAGATCTGCCTGATATTATTCTTACACGAGACAAGAAGGATTTACAGGCAATTAGATGAGATTGGGCGTGGGCTGCACACCTGGCTGGGAGAGGTTTGATGGTCCATTGAACAGATAAACCACAATATTTGTGTCTGCCTCCTATCTGGGTAAATTAGGTTAGACAAGATGTTTTTCCTCAGCATGCAGGGGTAATCCGCACCCACGGGAGGTAATCCGCACCTACGGGACAGTGCCGAAGTAGCAGAGGACGTCCTCTCCAGCTGTTGCTAAACTACACATCCCAGCATGCCTTGCCACAGTTTTAGCATTCCCTAATAGAAAAACTGTGGTAAGGCATGCTGGGACTTGTAGTTTCACAACAGCTGGAGGACCACAGGTTGGCCAGGCTTGCTCAAGTTGTTGCCTGGGCCCCCTGCAGTCCAGCCAGCCAACGTGGAGAAGATTTATAGTCCAGCTTGCTGGAAAGTATATGAATACCCAGGTTACTGCCAGGTCAGCCTAGGTGACGGGACAGAGGAAAGGGTCCCTGGGTCATTGTCCAGGTGACCGGGTCCAGCTATGGAGAGATGGATCACCAGTGGAGATGATGTCATCTCCTAGGTCCAGCAGAACCAGAAGTCTGCACACGGGTGCAGTGTAAAAGAGGCTTACCCACCAATATGCCAGGCCCAGCCTGCAGTGTGAGCGGGACCTGGCCTGGCAGCGATGAAGGTTACACCAGTGCTCTAAAACCCAGGTCACACTTAGCATTGTGGTGGAAAAGGGGTATGACTGGACTCCTGCAAATACTGGGCATAAACATGAGCAGTCACAAGCACTGGAATCCCGACCATATATCTAGTGCAAGGGCCAGGGCTTCAGTTGTTACAGACAACTTCCTGTACAATATGGCCGCCTTGCTTCAGATTTCAGCCTACAGCCTACTGACCCACATGCTTATGCTCTATGAAAATACTGTTGCAAGGGTTTATGGGTGAATGATTTCTATATGCTGATAAGAGACGCACAGAGGTAAGATA